>NC_091469.1:465573514-465873514 GCF_036971445.1 Narcine bancroftii
TGGGACAATCTGCGGCTGTAAACGATGGGAGATTTCTGCTGGTGAAGCATGGTAGACAGCTTAAAAATTGCTGGTTACAGATTGTGGTGGGTGGGGTATGGGATCCATCATGACACTTTTAAGGTGGCATTGAAACTCCAGCCCCAGCAGCACAGCAGTGCAAAGCTGTGGCATCATGAGGAGTTTAATGTGTGTAGATTGTGCCCCACACAGTCAGAGCCACTACACAGTAGCCACAGACATCTGCTGTTTGGGACTTCAAGGCCAAAGAGACTTTGTAGTCTATGGCCTTACTGTGAGAGAGTAAGGCTGCACCGTGTTGGGGTGGATGAAGCGCTCCGTGCTCCCACTGTTGAACAGGCAGCTCATCACGTGAATGGTTACCCCGATGTCTGTCATCACTTTGGTGAGTTGGTGAGGGATACCTTGATCTAGCACGATGGAGACCAGGGTTGAGTCACTGTCAGGCTCCGTAGATGTGGTGAAGTGTTCTCGCATTCAGTTCCAAGCTGGCAGCCCCCATGGCCCGCACGCAGCGCTGCTAGGTTGAGAAAATGGTGGCGTCCAAGATGGTGGCCCCCACGACCCAGACATGGTGCTGCTGGGTTTAGAGGGTGACTCGGATTTACACACCTTTGTGAAATGCCTTTTATTCGGGGGTCTTTTGGAGGAGACTCAGGCACAGTCAGCATGGGGCATAGTCTAACACAGCCAAACATGTATACAGTTGTTTACCACAGCATGCTGCCCAACAAGGTGTCTTTGTTGTTCATTGAAAATCTACTTGGAACCAATGGTAAAGGAAAGCAGATGGGCAAAATGGGGAGAATGTGAAGGAAGTCGTACCCAAGCCAATTGGTTTCCACATCTGAATGGCAAACAACCATTACAGCCAAGTCTGCTGTCAGCTATCTGATCAGGGCCTCTGTGCACAGATCTACCCGCTCAGGGGAAGTACACACATGTGCAACCAAGATGTCCCAGTCCAGACAGTAAGTTAATCTGTTTATTGCAGCGGTCATTAACAGCATGAAATCCACAGGGTAATGTTGAGAACAAACACCCCACCATTAAACTCTCAACCCTTCACAGCCTGTGACTGTGGACTGCGATCTGGGCCCCTGAGAGAAATTAGACATTGTTATTCGCTTATCATGTCCATCAAATATTAGAAAGAACAAGCAGAACTTTGGTTAGTGGCCAGAGGCTGAGAACCAGATTGCATCGCGCAAACCTTACATTTCCGCTTTACTTTAAAGTTGATATAAACAACACATGAGGCTCCATTCCTCCATTACAGATCTGCTGCAGCGCCCTGCTCTGTTTCAGCCTCAGGTGGCAGCCAAATATAATCAATCAGTAAGTCATTGCTAGTTGCATTGTAACCATGATCATTATCATTACACCCATCAACATCTATTTTTATCTATTCAATGACTTGGGCACCACAATCATCTGTGACAACAAATTCCACAGGCTGCATTTAGAGGCAGTGAATGTGACCATTTGCCTTCCTTTGTGGGAGTAACCTCATCTCCCTGCACCATTCAAAGAA
Organism: Narcine bancroftii; assembly: GCF_036971445.1. Lineage (NCBI taxonomy): Eukaryota > Metazoa > Chordata > Chondrichthyes > Torpediniformes > Narcinidae > Narcine > Narcine bancroftii. The sequence goes on from NC_091469.1 coordinate 465,575,070, forward strand.
ACCATCATAGACTGGGGATGGAGTCCACAATTTACAAGTCGGGATAGTGTGCAACCGAGCAAGGAGGCAACAGGTGTTTTTCCATGTGCCGCCTGCCCTTGACCTTCTCTGCAGCAAACTTGGAAGGGAGGGGTAAGATGGAACTGTCAGCACAGTCTTGGGAGTCACCATAATGAACCCTCATGGCTTCTGTCCATGGTGGAGGCAGTGTTTAGCTTGGTGGAGGCTGTGCTTGTCACTTGTAATGGTAGATCTGCATTAATTCAGATCGATAAAGAGTTTCCTATTCTCATGGTACATCAGGTGTACATAGAAGTGTGAAACAGCTTTTTCTTTGCATCAAATTACTGCAGAGGCCACGACAGGCCAAATGTTTTCTGGCTGCCCCATTGAGTCGTCTCAGGTCAATTGCTTAATTAACATTGATCAAAGACTTGAATTAAAAATTAGCCTCGAAAGTGGATACACTTGCACTTTAGTGATGCTTTCCAGCTGAAAGCCTACCCACTCGAAGATTGGCCCAGCAATCAGTCACCCTGGTGTGCCTGACAATTCACTTGTGCAGCGAATAAGATCACAGGCCCCACTCTGCACATTTCCTACATTCTTGACAGATATTGCTGCCATCTGATGACCTTATAGATCACTCATAGAAAAAGCTAAAGCACCTTGTACAGGGATTCAGCAAGGAGGTGCCAATTAGCATCCAACATGCGGCATCTTCTAGGCCCAGCGACTAACGCTAAGGCCATGCACTAATGGTGCTCCCTTCAAATCGCACCTGAGCTGCATGCTGCGATCTCTACCCTTGATCAGCCAGCAACTTGTAGGAGTCTAGAAGCACTCATGAGCAGGGGTCAATTGTGCCGCACTGCTGTGAGAGCCAAAGGGTTTTAGGATTCTCTACAGGTTAATTTGCAATGTTAGCAAGTTAGAGGACGAGAATATAAAGGCAAATGTATAATGTTGAGGCATTAAAAGTCATTGGGTTTAATCATGTTCGGAGTATAGTGAGCAGTTTTGAGCCCCATATCTAAGGAAGGATGCATTGACATTGGAGACAGTCCAGAGTTGGTTTACGAGAATGATACCAGATATGAGAGGGTTACCGTATGAGGAGCATTTAATGACTTTGGGCCAGTAGTTTTTGGAGTTTAGAAGGATTGGTGGGGGAAGGGGGTGGAACCTCATTGAAACAAAACATTCAAATATTGAAACAAGAAGATAGAGTGGATGTGGAGACCATGCTTCCAGTTAGGAGAAAGTCTAGCATTAGAGAGCACAGCCTCAGAATAAAAGGACGTCCCTTTAGAACAGAGATGAGAACTGGCTTCAGACAGAGGGTGGTGAATCTGTGGAATTCATTGCTTCAGTTCAAAATTCGGATTTGTTGTCAGAATACATACATGACATCGCATATTATGCTGAGATTATTTTTCCTCCGGGCCAGGCAGAATTTCTACTTATCAGTAACTATAAATTGTACTAAAGAAAATTGCAAAAGAAAGAAATGTAAATAAACTGTGCAATATAGAAAAAAAATTCATTAAAAAAACTGCAAGTCATGTGCCACCTATACCTCTTTCCTGATGGCAGCTGCAAGAACAGGGCATGTGCTGGGTGATGTGGATCCTTGATGATTGCTGCTGCCCTCTAATGGCAGCTTTCTTGTAGATGTTCTAAGTGGTGGAGAGAGTTTTGCCTGGGCTGTGTCCATGACTTTTTGCAGGGCTTTCTGCACACCAGGCTGTGATGCAGCCCGTCTTCCGGTGCACATCTATCAAAGTTTGCCAATGTTTCTCTTCCGCAAAGTCAAGGGAAGAAGAAGTGGTGACGTGCTTTCTTCATGATAACGTTGGTATGTCGGGTCCAGGAAAGGTCCTCTGAGAGAGGGAATCCCAGGAATTTAAATTAGCTCTCCTTCTCTACCTCTGATTCTCAAATGATCATTGGATCATACACTTCTGCTTTTCCCTTCCTAAAGCCCACAATCCTTGGGTTTCATGACATTGAGAGCAAAGTTGATGTTAGGAAGCCATTCAGCCAACTTTTCAGTCTCCCTCCTGCATGCTGACTTATCATTCTTTTTTTATACAACCTATGTAGTCAGGCATCGTCAGCAGATTTCCCAATGGTGTTGTTGAAGTACCGAGCCATGCTGTTATATATGTAGAGCAGGAGGCTAAGTACAGACTGCCATGGAGGACAAATCATTGGGATATATTTAGAGTAGAGGTTGATTAGCTTCTTGATTAGTAAGGATGTCAGTTTATGGGGAGAAGACAGGTTGAAAGGAGAAATGCATCAGCCATGATTTGAGTGTGGGAGAGACTCTATGGAGTGAATTGCCTATTTCTGCTCCTCATTCATGGTCTTTATGGCTAGTGCCCATATTTCATTACTCTCTCACCCAACTGTGTTTTACCTTGCCTCTATGGCAAAGCTGTCTGCCTCTTTATCAAAGTTGCCGTGAGTTGCCATATATTCCCGAATCACCTATACATAGTGAGAAAGTGAATCAGAATGATGTAAGGTTCAGACTCATCCACACACATTTCTCTAATATTTTGCTTCCCAGTGATCAGCAAGGCACTCTATGATCCTAAAACAAGTACCCGCTCTTCCCCGGTGATAATGCCAAGGTTCCACTGCAGCAAACTCCGTGGCGGTGCTTTTTAAAGAAATCTGCTCGCTTTTTCTGGGGTGGTGGTGAAAGTGGACAGCAGAGTCAACCACACCGTGTTTAAGACTATCAAAGGGTGTGTATAAATGTATAAACTCATGTGTTGAGCCCAAGTGAGCCCACAAACTCAATAGTTAAGATCATGTGACTTTCTAAATAATTATAACAAGTGACCCCAGTGAGGAGATGTTGCGAGACTTTGTGGCAATATTGGGTGGAATATGACATAATTATGAAATTGGGTAATCAGATTTTACAAGTGTGATGCCGTAGATGCTGAGAAATTGCACCATTTTATCAGACTGATGGCTCTTTTCTCCAACAAGTGATTACATTTGAAAACTATTTTGGCAAGAGCCTTTAAATTGGACATCTTTCAATGCGTGGAAGCAATTCCCTGCCCCTCGACTGTTGCCGATTCTTGTATCTGCACCATTTTAAGTGCAAATAACAAATGACAAGAGTGCAATGCTTTCTGGAGTCCATCTTTTCTTGTTCCCGCAGTTGAAAGGATAAAGCACAAAAGAATGAAAAGCACTTGCAGTGTACCAGAGCAGGCAGGCTTACAGACCTTTACATTTCAAGATATGACTGCCTGCCTCGCTGATCATAAACCATCAAAGGTTCAGACACTCACGTCCAAATCACTGTAATGTTCTGCAGGGACTGAAATGTCAGCACACCTACAAAGACTAAGCTTGTCAACTTCATTTCCTTTTAGAACAAGAACGAGGAGAATTACTGTATTGAAACCATATCTTTCTCCCCAACCTGGAACTGTTCATACCTCCATGTTCTGAACCATCAAGTGGAGAACAAATACAAACTGAAATAAGAAATTACAGAAACTGCCAGAGTCATTCTGCAGGGCAAGCAGTGTCACTGAAGAAGAAATTGTTAATCGTTCATGCCAGCACCCTTTGTCAGAACTACGACTTACTTTGGTACTGAGAGAGGGACAGTGAATTGAACTGAATGTGTCATACTAACCAGATTCAGTGAAAAGCTTTGTTTTCCATGCTACCTTGTCAAGTCTTGAGATCGTAAGATTTAAAATGTTGACTGGAAGAGAAGCTGACTGCATTCCTTCCTTTCTTGTGTTAGAACTGATAACATTGTTTGGTAAGACAGTAAAAGACTATTAACCATTGGGTAAGGGACTCAACCCATATTAATGAATCCCTAAAGAATTCTAAGAAATGTGTATTTATATGGAGCAGTCTATTTGAATGTTTGAGAAACCTAGGGGCCTAAAGGTATAAATATATGATTTGTATGGCATTGAGGCAGACTGTCTTGGTGTGTGACTAGCTGCTCCTGGCAGTACTTCTTGCAGTAAAGTGTTTAAAAATTTGTTTTTGCAGCTTGATTTTTTTAAACAACGTACGCACAGAAGGAGCTGCAACAGAGAGAAGGTTTGGTTAAAACATTTACGTATGAACAGCACAGTTAGAGTAGCACTTAGCACAGTCAGGTGTCAGTAAGCCTGGCCAACTCTCTCAGGTGTCTCAGGTAAGACTCAGCCATCTCCCCGGGTTGCTGGGCTCGGGTGTTGAGGAGGTACCTTGCACAGACTGCATTCATGGGGGGCTTGTACAAGTTCTTGAGAGTGTCCATTGCGCTCTTGTACATGGAGCAGCCTTTGGTTGCCTGGAAGGTGTGGGGACCCAGCTTTGACCGGAGTAGGACCAACCTCTTCTTATCTGAGCCCAGGATGCCGCCTTCATGTGCCTCGATAATTGCCTAAACTGCGTGCTGCCAGATCTCAAAGTGTGTCTGGGCTTCCAGGTGGTGTGGGTTGACTTCGAGGCTCCCTGCACTCAAGAGTTTTTCCATGGCAGCCAAAGTTTGTGGATTAAATTATGGTGCGCTGTTAGCCAGAATCAGACACACACAAGGTAAAGATTGCACAACATGCTTTAATCCACAAAAACTTCCACAGAGCCAGGTTGGCTGTAGCTCCAGTAACTCTGATTGAGCTTCAGGAGGCTGGTGCAGGCTTATATCCTGGAGGGAGATTGACACTCGGGTGGGGCTTGATCCCTTCAGGCCGACTAATTTACAGCCGGCCGGGTGTCCCCTTACACTCCTGCAGAGATAGAGGTTGCCCCCTGCAGTAGACCGCCGGTACACTCCTGCAGGTACAGGTGTTGCCCCCTGCAGTAGGCCGGTGGTGTACCACCACATTGTGTTTGCTTCTGACCAACAGCGCACCACAGAAGGTAATTAAATTACCTTAATTCTAGAAGTTCGAAGTTTCCTAAAAAAAATTATCCAAACACTTACTCATCTTTCCAAGTGAACCACTGAAGGTGCTGGAAATCAAAATAAACCAGAAAAAGCTGGACCTACTCAGTAGATCAAACCATATTACTAGAAAACGAGAAACAGGGTTCGGACGAAAAGGTCATTGTCCTGAAATGTTCACTGTATTATTCAATATTTTTGGTCTTTTTATTTCCTCCTCTCTCCCTGCTCCAGACATTGATAAACTTGCCATTCAAACTTTTGGACATTGGAGGTAGGGGAGCTCTCAAGTCTGGATTTGAATTTCCAGTGATTTTTATGGAGTTTGTATCTTCTCTATATGACTGTGTGGGTGTCTCCCCACCCCACCCCTGGGCTCTGTTTTCCTGATAGTTGTTAGATTCATTGACTGCTGTAAATTTCCCCTCATAGATGGCGCAGGAGAATTAGAGATGTGTAAGAGAATTGGATATAAGCAACTGTGTTTAAAGGAGAGGAAGTTTAAAGGAAATGTGTAAGACCTATTTTACCGAGAGTGGTAGGGATCAGGAACAGGCTTCTTGGGGTAGCTGTGAGAGGAGTTACAATGGTAGTGTTTCAGAGGCTTGAGACAGACGCATGCTTGTGCAGGCACTGGAGAGAGGCTGCAGAGCTTCAGTTTGATTTGGCAACCATATTTAGCAAAGACATGTGGGCTCAGGGCCTGTACCTGTCCTATACTGTTTGAAGTAAATAGGTAAGGCAAGGGATTGGTGGAATTACTCTAACACTGACATAAACTTTATGGAATAAATGACCACCTCCAATGTCATGAGACCATTTCATATTTTTTGTTGGCTTTAACATTCAATCAAGAATGACAACTATTGTAAATGGGCACTAATCGCATTCATGTGACTGACCACTGCTTATGCTGTGTGTACAGGGCTTAAAAATAAATACTGTATTGACATTCTCAATGTTAAAGGCACGTCGTGAATATACTTTAAGCCTTTGTCAGCTAACAGCAATTTCCAGCCTGTTCTTTTTGACAAGTTGAGATAAAGTCATCACACTTTGCAATCATTTAATCAAAATAGAAAAGGTGATTGGGAGAAGCAGGCACGTGGAGGCTCAATTGTTTGGGCCCGGAGGAGCTTCATGATGGTCCCCTCTGTCATTCACAATAAGAACATATGAAACAGGAGCAGGAGTTGGCCATCGGCCCATCGAGCCTGCTCAGCCATTCAAGAAGATCGTAGCTGAACTCAATACTGCTGATTACCAATACCATGCCTTATATTTTTACTTGAAGGTTGTCTGTATTGAAATGGATTTACTGTAATGTTGCAAACATTTTTTGGCTTGTGTGTATTAACAAAGCAAAAAGCACTTTCAAAATGTTCAAATGTAAGTTGGACAGATACATGGATAGGATGGATTTAGAGGGATATACGTAGACGCTGCTGAAGATCCAGCTGCGCTGGGTGGGTCACGTCTCCAGAATGGAGGACCATCGCCTTCCCAAGATCGTGTTATATGGCGAGCTCTCCACTGGCCACCGTGACAGAGGTGCACCAAAGAAAAGGTACAAGGACTGCCTAAAGAAATCTCTTGGTGCCTGCCACATTGACCACCGCCAGTGGGCTGATAACGCCTCAAACCGTGCATCTTGGCGCCTCACAGTTTGGCGGGCAGCAACCTCCTTTGAAGAAGACCGCAGAGCCCACCTCACTGACAAAAGGCAAAGGAGGAAAAACCCAACACCCAACCCCAACCAACCAATTTTCCCTTGCAACCGCTGCAATCGTGTCTGCCTGTCCCGCATCGGACTTGTCAGCCACAAACGAGCCTGCAGCTGACGTGGACTTTTTACCCCCTCCATAAATCTTCGTCCGCGAAGCCAAGCCAAAGAAAGAGACGTAGACAGGCAGGACTAGTGTGGGAAGGACATTTTGGTCAGCATAGGAAAGTTAGACTGAAGGGCCTGTTTCCTCACTGTGTGACTCTCTGCCTCGAAGTAGACTTGATAACCCATATTGCAGCTCTACAAAATATTGATTATGCCACACTTACAATATTGTGTACAGTTCTGGTCACTCCATTACAGGAAAAATGTGGAGGCCTTCACAAAAGGTAACAAAGAGAATTACCAAGAAGTTAGAGAAACGTTGGGTCCGGACCTGAAACACCTGCCACGTCTGGCTTCATACCCGAAATTGGGTTTTCTATCAATTACAGATTAATTCTTTGCCTTACCAGCATGTTGTCTGGATTAGTGGGTATAAGTGAGAAGGAGAAGTTGGACCATCTTGGGCTGTTTTCTCTGGGGCATCAGAGACTGAGGGGAGACCTGATCAGTCTATAAAATTATGAGAGGGATTGATTAATCAGAATCTTTGTGCCAGGGTAAAAAGTAATCACAGACTAGAGGACATTGAAGGCGAGGGGAAATTCAGCAGAGATGTGTGGGGCAAATAGAACGGCAGGTAATTTGAACTGGCTGCCAGAAGTGTTGGTGGATGCAGATATATATTTAAGATAGACACATGAGTATGCAGGGAAGGAACAATTTATGTCGGGGACAAGGAACAGAATTTTAGTTTCATTTAGGCATTATGTTTGGCACAGACATTGTGGACTGAAGGATCTCTTTGGTGTTCCCATTGGAATGCCCTATGGACTTGGAAAAATAACATCCGTCCTGCATCATTGGGCATCCAAGTCCTGGAATTCCTTCAGGAAATGCCTTCCCCAGAACAACTGCAGTCGTTGAAAGATGAGTTGCACCATCACGAGAGCAATTTAGCATGGGTGATCAATTCTGGCTTTCCCATCAATTGCAGATGAATTTTTTTTTAATCATATGGATGTGCATATGGATGGGAGGGATATGAAGGGCTATGATTCAGGTGCAGGTCATTGGCAGAATAATAGTTCAGTCTAGACCAGATGGGCCAAACAGCCTGTTTCGGTATTGTAGTGTTCTATGCTTTACATTTTTAAAAAAAGTGCATTGCACTAAAATCCTCTTCATGAGATCATAGATCGGAACACAAGAACAGAAGTAGCCAATTAAGCCTTTTAACGCCATTCTATCATTTTGTTGATTCATAGTTGATCTATATTTCAACTCCATTTATCTGTTCTTCCTCTGCAACCCTCAATGACCTTGCTATCAATCCCTGAATCAAACATTTTTAATCAACCCACCCACCACAGATATTGGTGGAGATATCCACATTTCATGCTCTGTGCAATTTTCTTTTAATGAACCAATGCCACATTGTCAATGCCTAGTGACCCTGCAACAGTACAGTCTCACATATTCAGATCATCTTTGCAGTGCAGCCAAGGAACATTCTCTTTATCTGAATAAAAATACCTGCAGTTGGTCTTTATGAAGAAATGAAGCAAAAAAACCACTGGATGGGCACAAGCTCTATAGAACATTAAAATGTTCATGTGCAACCAAAAACACAAAGCATGAAGCTGTTCTTGCTGCAATAACTAATTATCATATTCCTGTAGCAAAGTATTCTACACTGAGCAACTATAGGCATCAATGTACACATTGTCAAGTTAATGTATAGACTGGGAAATCCATGTACCTAGTGTGACATCTAGTGCAAAACTGAACCCTCCAGGCTTGCATTCTGGGCTTATATACATCACTGGTTCTGTCAGATGGACAGGAAGTGACATCATTAGTGATGTCATTAGCTCAGATTAAAAACCTGTGTTGAATGCAGGTCAATTTCCTGCATTTTCCACAGTATATCAGCCATTTCAGGAGCTGGTTCACTTGTTGGTAAGTGGGTCACCACAGTCCATCCAATACTAAGTTACCAACAAGTATGGCCAAGAATGACTGTCCATCTTGGTGGCAAAAGGTCATGGGCTTGAGAAACACTAATTGGGAATACTTTAGATAGGGCAGGTTCCTTTTTTTTGTTTCAATCCGTTATTGAACTGAATTGTTTATTATTGTCTCCTTTCAATAATGAAAATTGTTGATTTACATACCATTCAGGTAAGTGAACCACACTTAAATACAAGTAGTGTAAAAGTGCAGGAACTGAGATAAATGAAGGGTTATGCAGTAGGGAAGTTTTGGGCATTTGTTACACTAGGTTATTAGGTTGTCACACACTGCAGACCAAAGGGCCTGTACTGTCCTATAGATTTCTATGTTCTATACTGTTAGAGTATTGCAGGACAAAGTGCAGTTGGACCAGTGCAAAGTCTGCATTGAGATATTTTTGTAAGAATGACAGATTGTCTTTTGCATATTGGTGGTCTCTTCGAGAGTCAGGTTGTCGGAGAATCTGGTGATACGTTTTCAAACTGATGTATTTTCTACCCAACAAGAGAGGGAAAAAAAAGAGTATAAAGGATTGGGTAGACCTCATTTACATATCTTTAGCACTATTTTTATTCAACCAACTCACTTAAGTTAACTTTTTACCTCATATACAATAGTTCTTATTTGTGTGATATCGTATACAAGCTAAAAAGGATTAAACTATATAGTTTGGCATAAAACACGTTAAAGGTTTATAGGAATTTTCCTGAAAGAAGCAAGATGTTTTGTTTCTAACCTTTAGTTATATAGGCCAATAATGGTTTCCTCCACATATTTAGAAAAATGTTCTATTCACTGTGGCATAACAATTTGATGCCCTTTGCACTCTTAATTACATAGAAAGATAGAGCACAGACATAAGTTATCGAATTCAGTAATATATAGAAAAAGATGGGAAATTATTGAATGAGAAATGGTTTCTCTCCAGGGACCAGAGATGTGTCATGTCATTGAGGAATCTTTCTGATCCTTTCAGAACTTGAATTGAGGCAACCAACAGGACATAAAAGTTCAAAGTGCCAAATTATTTCTATGAGAATGTAAGAAAAAAAATAATGAAATCGCAAAGATTTACAATGATGACCTGTTTTATTCTCGAGGTGACCATCTCCTTGGTACAGCAGGAAGCATCATAGCCCATTAAATACCGTGACTGTATTTTACCATGCTTATAATCTTCTGAGCCCTCACTCAGAAACATTATTCTTCCAGTTCTATTTTTGAAAAGTTAATCAATACAATATTGATTGCTCATTCTCAGAATTTGCTGAACATTAACTCGGCAAAAGTGGGGGTAGGGGGGTGGTGTAGAATCTTCCCAGTGAGAGTAAGATTTGGGGCCTGGAGCTTGTTAACATTATCCTTTTGATCTGGAATCATAATCTTCATTAAATAACCTATAGCTGTTTAATGATTATTATCAAATAATCCAGTTGTATGTGATATCATATATGTACTCTGACCATAAATCTGGTGGACATCCGACATTCATTTTTAAATCCTGTCCCCTTTTAATTCTTACTCCACTTCCTCATGAATAACCTGTTAGTTTTACAGCCTTTTCATTATCTTCAACACAATTTCTTGAAAATCTTTTCAAACATTCTCCGACAAAAGTAGGAGTCAAAAACTGCACACAGTGTTACAAATGTGTTCTTACCAGTGAGCTATAAAGGTTAAAATTATCCCTTTAAATCATTAATCAAAATCTCTTGTTCAATATGATGATACTTGATTATTTCTGGAGCTAACAGCCTATTGTTGATTGGATATGTTCAGTGATCACACTGAACTCTGTCTCTACAGCAATCAGGCTCCTTGTCCTTCCTCCTACCTTCCATTCATTGCACTGCTGGAAGTTGATTTTAGTTTTATGTTTCTCAGTTTGAGCCCTGACATGGTTTTGTGAAGCTGAATTAGCAAGCATGTTCTTTTCTTTTAAGACCTTAAGGGCATAGAAAGTAAGAGTGGAGCAGAAGGATCATGGAGTCCGCTCTGCCAATTGAATCATGGCTGATGTATTTTCCCTCTCAACCTCCCCAAAACACCCCCTCCCCCCCACCCAACTGATCAAGAACCTATCAACTTTCACTTGAAATATGCCCAATGATGGCTTCCACAGCCTCCTGTGTCAATGAATTCCATAGATTCACCCTCCTCTGGCTGATATTTCCCTGTTCAAAAAAGGACATCCTTTTTCTGCTGAGGTGGTGCCCTCATTTCTGTTCTTGGGTTGTATGTGACTGATCCACCACAGCCCGTCAATTGTATGATGGAGATGTGCCATTTTCATCTGATGAATTGGAAGACGGACTTCTCTGCACCAGAGGGTTGTGGAGGCTAGCTTAATGGAATCCTCTAAAATGGAGGTTGATAAGGTCTATGGAGATCTAGCCCAGAGGAGGATTTGAGGCCTCTGCAAGATCAGAGTCAGCTTGAGAAATGGAGTGATCTACTCCTGATTCTGTTTTCCATTGTTCTTGTAATGGAAATATGCAAAAGTAAAGCACCGTTAATGCTAGAAATTGAAATGTAACTGGAAATACTGCAAATACTCAAAGATGACTATTAGGGGCTTAGACAGGGTGGACAGCAAGCACTTTATTTTCTTAGGGGCAATGGCTAAAATCAGAGGATATCTGTTTGCGGTGAGTAGAGAAAAGTTAAGGGGGATTTTGGAGATGAGTTTTTTTTTTACACAGGGAGTGGTGGGTGCCTGGAATGCATTGCCAGGGTGGTGGTGGATGTTGGTACGATAGGGATTGTACATTTGACATATTGGTTAGAGCAGTGCCGTTAGTGTCAGTGATCAGGACTTGGGTTCAAATCCCATGCAGTCTGTAAGGAGTTTGTACATTCTTCCCATGTCTGCATGAGTTTACCCTGGGGGCTCCAGTTTCCTCCCCTCAAGTCAAAATATACGGGGTGTGTAGGTTAATTGGGTGTTGTTACAGGCTTCTGTTATTCTTTATTTTGTAGAGTTCCTTTCGGGATTTGGAAAGAGGAAAGGCATACAGATAACAACATTCTGGAGACAGCCTGTCTGTTACTTCAAAACCATAGAACAACTTGTTTATTGTTCAATTGAAATACTAAAACAAAGGCATGTTTACTCAGAGACACCTGTTCAAACAAATGGCCATCTGTAATATGATTCGTGCTTTTGGGAAATTGAAACTAAGAACCAGTATTGCTCAAACAAGTCATGTGATTTGAAACACTTGAAAATGAGCCTTTAGTATCATCAGCGAGAGTACTCTAAAGACAGAATTAAAGTGATTCTCAGGTGAGAAGGTCACTTATGCTACTCTCCTTGATAGAGGAGGGAAATCTGCTGTGGCCATTATAATGGTCACTTTTGATTGACCCATACCTGGGTAAAGAAAATAAGATCATGCTTGCATTTTGATTGTGATCATTTTAATGGTCATTGCATTTAACCCTTGCCTGGTTTCATGAAAGCATCGCATTGTAACGTCACAAGTTCTGTAACCTCTACGCAAGAAGGGGGGGGGAGAGGAATTGTGATAAACCATTTGTATGAAGAAACATTTCTATGAAAGCAACTCGACTGAATTTGTGAGTTTTGAGAAGCCTGATGACTCAGTGGCTTTCATAATCCATAATTACTTCTGAATATCAGTTTAAAGATTTTGAATTTCAATGCAAGATTACTAAGACTGAACTTTGAATAGACTTTTCAGAACTGTGCCTAAACTGTAATGGTTTGGGTAATCCACACGCACATACATGTGTACATTTGCACATAGTTGGGTTTAAGTTTAACGGTCAACCAGTTTACCTATCTCGGCTGCACCATTTCATCGGATGCAAGGATCGACAATGAGATAGACAACAGACTCGCCAAGGCAAATAGCGCCTTTGGAAGACTACACAAAAGAGTCTGGAAAAACAACCAACTGAAAAACCTCACAAAGATTAGTGTATACAGAGCCGTTGTCATACCCACACTCCTGTTCGGCTCCGAATCATGGGTCCTTTACTGGCATTACCTACGACTCCTAGAACGCTTCCACCATCGTTGTCTCCGCTCCATCCTCAACATTCATTGGAGCGACTTCATCTCCAACATCAAAGTACTCGAGATGGCAGAGGCTGACAGCATCGAATCCACGCTGCTGAAGATCAAACTGCGCTGGGTAGGTCACGTCTCCAGAATGGAGGACCATGGCTTTCCCAAGATCGTGTTCTATGGCGAGCTCTCCACTGGCCACCGAGACAAAGGTACACCAAAGAAGAGGTACAAGGACTGCCTAAAGAAAGCTCTTGGTGCCTGCCCCATTGACCACCACCAGTGCGCTGATCTCGCCTCAAACCGTGCATCTTGGCGCCTCACAGTTCGGCGGGCAGCAACCTCCTTTGAAAAAGACCGCAGAGCCCACCTCACTGACAAAAGACAAAGGAGGAAAAACCCAACCCCAACCCACCAATTTTCCCTTGCAACCGCTGCAACCGTGTCTGCCTGTCCCGCATCGGACTTGTCAGCCACAAACGAGCCTGCAGCTGACGTGGACTTTACCCCTCCATAAATCTTCATCCGTGAAGCCAAGCCAAAGAAAGAAGGTATTAATAGTTATTAATAAAAACTGTGATTTTGAAGATACCGCTTGTCTTGTAGAATTTCTATTGCTGCTAGTTTTTAATGATGTAACAGTGTAAAATTCATGGGCCAAAATATCCTGTTACTCTGCTCTGTCTAAATTTGACTTGAGATGGGCACAAAGATGAAAGAAAAACAAAGGATGTGATATTTGGAAGGGCTTGACTGATGCTGGAATGGGTGTATATTCGTCAGCACATCGACCTAAAGGGCTTGTACAATGCTGTTCTACGTTCTGTAAGGTAATAGCTGTGGGGACAGAAAGAGGATTAACATTTCTACTCAATTACGTAATATTTGATCTGCGATAAATCAGGGGTAAAGCAAGTTAAGAAAGTAAAAGGAGAGGAGAAAACAAAAATGAAGGTTTGTGATGGGATACAGGTGAGGAGAGAGCGAATGACCAAAGGAGATGGCAGTGCATGCATTAGTGAATAACGCAAGGAAGAAGGTGTAGATGAATTAAACAGGTAAAATCTGAAATGTTTGCTTTAGGCTAAAGTTTTTTCTTATTTTAAATTGGAAAGAACATCTATCTAAGAGCTGTGCTCCACTCTTGAAGGCCTGTTTATGTGAGCATATGAGGTAGATGAGTTAGATAACCCCCTGAAAAGAATGAGGGGCTGAGTTGCCACTTCTGGTCTTAAGATCCTATCAAGAGAAAGAAATACTGTTAAATGACCCTTAATATTTTTTAACTTCTTCACAAGCTGCCTTTGAAGAAGAAAAAAGGTGGCTTATTTCCACTCTTAAACTGTGGGCTCTCATGTGGACGTTGAGGCCAATGCTGGAGCCACAGAATTTGCCCCAGGTTCTCAACAGAGGCAGGCAAGAAGATGCTATGGGAGGTGGTGTCTTCCTTCTGTCGGTTTTCCTAGGCCCCTGTATCCTCCCAATGAATGGAATCCATCTAGGACCCTCCCAGGAACAAATGTTCTCATGAGTTAAATAAAATGGAATTTGGAGATGATGGAAGCCTGAAGTTAAAACAGAACTACAAGAGGTACCCAACAGATTAGACGGCATCTATGGAGAGAGAAAGAGTCAACATTTCAGTTTCAAGAGCATGTAACAGTTGAATGGTACGGCACAGACTAGAAGAGCCAAATGGCATGTTTTCTGTGCTATAAAGTTCTATAGTTCTATCTGCTATAAGTAGTCCATGTCTCCGAGGTATTCAAAGGACTGAGATTGATGATTAGCCCCTAGTCATCACCACCCCACCAGCCTTAGCATCCAACATATCTTCCTTCTCCATTTCCATCACCTACTGTGTGATCCCACAACTACTCACATATTCCTCTCTCCTCCCCTCTCTGCATTCCACAGGGCCGAATCCCTCCATGACTCACTCATCCTCCCCATCAAATATCCCCTTGGCACCTATCCCAGTGATTGCTGGAGATTGCTCCACTTACTCCCACATGTCCTGCCTCTTCATCATTCAAATAAAGCAAAATTTCATTGGTGAATCTCAAGGATAATTTCTGTAGCCTGTGCTCCCGTTGTGATCACATCTACATCGGAGAGACTGGATGCAGACTGGGAGATCCCTTTGCTGAGCACCTTGGCTCTGTCCACCGCCATAGCGAGGATATCCCAATGGCCATCCATTTTAATTCCCCATCCCATTCCTTTGCTACATATCTGTCCATAGTGTCATGCCCTGCCAGACTGAGACCACTGCAAATTGGAGGAACAACATCTCATCTTCCATCTGGGCATCTCTAACCAGATGGCATTAACTTCGACTTCTCCAGTTGTCGTTAAACTGCCCCCCTCCCTTCTTCCACCTTTTGCCTTTCTCCCAGCTCTGTCTCCTTTCACAGAGCCAAAATCAATTCTCCCCTCTCCTCTTATCATGTGCAATTAACACCTTTTCTTGGCCTGGACACCTCCCCTGGCCAGTTTTTAGTCCCTTTGCCCAGAACTTTGGTAATATATCTTTACCTTCTATGGACACTGTGAGACCAGCTAAGTTCCCTCAGCATTTCTGTGGATTACTTTTAGTACAATCACAGCATTTGCAGACTTTTGTGTTTCACTCCACGAGGTCTGAGGTTTTCATTTTCAAACACTTCCTTCCTCACAAAACCAAAGGCTGAATTATTGAGAGGAAGCTCCCAAGATGCATGCTTTTCAAGGTGTTATCATAGACTTTTCTTGTTGGTATTGTCATGGACCATAGACAGTGACTGTGCAGCGGGAGAAAGGAGCACGCTCCGGGTATAGTGCCGGAGCTGGGAGTGTGAACTGCACACTGAAACCAGTGGGCTCGCTAAGATCGTGCCCACTGCTGTCCACCCTTCTCCTCCAATCAGCAATGCCGAAGGCGTGCACTGCAGCAGTTAAACTGTCCTGCGCACTGAGGAATGAACTGTTAATGAGTCCACCCGGCAGCTCCAGCTGAAAGGCAGGAGGCTGAGCTGCTCTGTTGCCAGTGCCAGCACTGCCGCGCTGACAGCAGATTTTACACCCTGATTCCCAGAGTGTGTGTCCGACCTGAGCTTCTCCAGTCCCCTTTCAAGAAGTGCACTTTTGTGTGACCAAAACCACTTGGTATAACCCAAGGCAGAGTTTTGGTGGAAAAGTCTTCCTTTCACCTGGTGCAATCCCAAAGAGGATTTCAGAGGTGCAGACTTCGTACTAGTGTCTAGGAGGTCACTGTGAGAAACTCCCTTGTGAGAAAACTGAAGGTGGTCATTACCACACGAGAAAATAAGGAAAGCCTCCTTTATTCACCTGCCGAGGTCGTAAGTCTGCTCAGTGACGATGGTCATCTCTCTCAATAGTTCAACTCAGACCTGTGAACTATTGAACTAAGACATAAAAGCCTGGAGACCAGATTAGTGGAATGTTCTTTTGACTAACTTGACAAGGCTGACGTGGGATTTTGTTTTGGGAGTTTATTTTGGGGCATTTGGACTTGGTCTGTAATGATCTGAGTATTTTTTTCACATACACACTATAAATATCCATTGTTAGTATACAGTTGCCATGAAGGCTTTTGTTTGGGTGTTGAGATAATTATATTATTGACAATTGTTAATGAATCTTTATGCATCTTTCAATTGCTGCTGGTGAGGTTTAACGGTATTGTTGTGGTGCCACAAGAGCAGGTCAGCAGAAGACCTCTCTCTTGTGGATGCTTTGTCTAAGGCCCCATTCTTTCTTTTGCTTCGGTAAATAAGTTAATGATGACTTGGAGCTCGGATATAAAAAGAAAAATGACAAAGTATTTAACAAGTCTGACACCTGGAACGCTGGCTCTCTCTTCACAGATGTTGCTGGATTTGCTGAGCTGTCTCCAGATGTTCACATTTGTAAGCATCATTGAGATACCGTAGTACAAGGACAGAGGCGGGTGGGGTGGTGGCCTTGATCCTGAAGTGAGGTAGCATAAGTTGAACAGTTTCCTGTTTGTTCTGTAGATCAGTTCCACTCCAGCAGAAAGCTCAATGAAAATGAGGTGCAGCTTTGTGGCAAGAAAGACTAAGAGATGTGTGAGGGCAATAATGCAGACATGATACCGTTCTATACTGAATAGGTTTTGTTGTGGACTTGTATATTTTAATATTAATGAACCAAATTTAAATTTAGAAATACAGCAGGTAACATGCCCCTTCGGCACCATGCCGCCCAATTGACCTACAAGCCCCGGTACATTTTGAAGGGTGGGAGAAAACTGGAGGCCCCCCCTCCCCCAGGGGAAAACGATGAAACAGGGTGAATGTACAAAGTCCTTACAGACAGAGCGGGATTTGAACCCTGGTCCCGATTGCTGTAACTGTGCTGCCCAGTCCTTAAGTATTTACCACTCTTCTTTGGCAGTCTCTCAGGATATTTTTGCACTCTGGTTTTGTTGGCTATGTGGCAGTTAAGGAGGACAATGTGTTTGGACCATAGAACACTACAGCACAGAAGCAGGCCCTTCAGCCCATCTAACCCATGCCAAACTACTATTCGGCCTAGTCCCATTGATCTGTGTCCTCCATACCCCTGTCAATATTTTCCTTCAGTGTTGTAAATGAGCCCGCATTTACCATTCCACACTCTCAACACTGAGTGAAGAAATTCTCCCAAATGTTCCCTTCAAACATTTCACCTTTTACCCTAAGCCCATGTCGTCCAGTTCTTTTATTAGTTAACCTCGTGGGGAGAACCCTGCCTGCATTAAATACGGACTCCTCCGCAGAAGGAGTGGGAGCCGTCTGATAATGCAGGGAGGGGGTAGTTTGAGGTTGTTTGCAAACCACCCCCCACCCCCCCCCCCCACCTCCCTGCTTTTGTGTTCTCATGCCTCATGGCCTTAAGGCACTCTGCCATTGCAAATATTCTCTCTCCATTCTGGGCAGTTTGGGCCTGAGAGTTTCAAGATTATTTAATTGCTGCATAATAAAACAGATGTAATATTTAACCAACTTTCTTTAAGGCCGACGAAGATTCATTATCAGCAGAAATTGCCCAGTGTCCATCACAGCCAGGGAAAGAGAAGCAATAGAGAGTGTTTCCCCTCTTCCCCCCCCACCCCCACCCGAGTCACTGAATGACCATGTTTTTACCTCCAGCGCTCCCGCAGCCTCACAGACTTCAGACCAAACCATCAACAACCCAAGCTCCAGATGCACACCCCTGACATGCTCAGGAAGCTTCCAGCACCCTCTCAAATCCATGTTCCGATACCTGGTATCCCTTCAGCCAGTCTCCAGCAGTCCACAGCCTGGTGTGAGTCCCTTGATCGCAGTCGGCAGCAACTCACAGCCCACGTGGGTTCCTCACTTCAAGTCACCAGCAGCCTGCTGCACATGTGTTCTTCAGCACCGGTGGCCCTTCGCTGGTCTGCCGCCATAGTCTCCCTGTTTTCTGGCGCCCTGTGTCAGTGCTTATATAGAACATGTGCAATTAAAACCGAAAGATCAAATTGTACAACGAGCTGTTAAAAAGTATTGATTTTGCAATACAAGTCCAATATCACTCAGCGCCGTGATTCAGTGTTCAACATAGTCACTGCTCCATTTTAAAAAAAGCTCTTCTGAGTTTACTGGTGTGCAGTTGAAGATTGTAGTGTCTGCTTTATGGGAGAAGAGTGAATGATTTGGGTCTGTGGCATCTCCGATCATGTTTCTCGCCCTGCCCAGACATCATTCCCCTATTGATATTTTCAATAGTAGGCAATTAGATTCCAATAATCCATTGGGCAGTTTACCCTCCCTGCTGGAGGGCAGTGCGATCTTGTGCAATATAATTCCCACACCGCGCCAAAATACTGTATGTCAGCACGCTCTCAATGGTCTGTCTCTATTGAAATCCAACAGTATCCTCGGACAGAGGTGGGTCTTCCTTGTGCTCCTCAAAAAATAGACGCTCTTGTAAATGTTTGATCAGAATTGAAGAATTCGAGGGCCAAGTGAGATCTTCAGAGAGATGGACGCCAAGGAATGTCAAGCTCAATATATCCGGGTGTTAGCGTGGCTTCCTGAGGCCCACAATGATCTCCTTGGTCTTCTGAGTGTTGAGTGTCAAGTTGTTGTCGGCACACCACAAGGCCAGGTGCTGAACCTCATCCCTATCGGCCGTTTCATCATCCCCTGTAATCAGGCCCTAACACCATGGTGTCATCTGTGAACTTGATTATGGGAATGCAGTCGGAGGTAAAAAGGAATACAAAAGGGAGCTCAACGCACAACCCTGTGGCATGCCAGTATTCAAGGTAAGAATGGAAGAGAAAATATTGCCCATCCTAACAGACTGAGGTTTGCTAATTAGGAAATCCAAAATCCATTTACAAAGGGATGGGTTGCTACCATGCAGACCAAGATTAGTTATCAGCTTAGAGGGGACAACAGTGTTGAAAGCCAAGCTATAGTCGATGAATAGAATTATAACAAAGGAGTTAGAGCTGTCCTAATGTGTCAAAGCAGAGTGAAGTACTGTTGAAGTGGTATCCTTGGTTGACTTGTTAGTAAGGAAGGCAAATTTATGAGAATCCATCGTGGCAGGCAAACAGGATTTCAGAAGAGATACAGTTGCTAATGTAGCTAGTCACTGAGCTTGTGTACTCCTCTCTGTGTACATGGCCTTCATGGGTGGTCTCCTCCCTGAAACAGCTCCAGTCCATGGTCTCAAAGCAGTCCTGTAGCTTTGTCTACCCACCCAACCCCCAGCCTGATCTCTCTGTGAACTGTCCTTTTTGTCCATTTGCAAGTGGTCTGTATGCCAGGGTCAGCAGGATGAATATGTGGTCCAAGTATCCAAGGTGGGAATGAGGAACAGCCTTGTACGCACCAAGGATGTTTGTGTACACACTATACAGGGTATACACTCTATATAGGGTGTTCACTCCTCTGGTGGTGAAGTTGACATGCTTTTTGAAACTGTAGTAGAGCAGTTTTTAGGTTGGTGTGGTTGAGGTCACCAGCTATAATCATGCAATCGTCAGGGTGGAACGTCTGGGTTTCACAGATGGCACCACAAAACTCCTTTATTGATTCATTCTTTTTCACTGAAGGAGGAGCATGATCTGCAGTAATCACCATTCCCTGGGCAGGCAGAAGGGTCTGGATTTCACCATTAGGTTCTCTCTCTCGGCTGAGCAGAAAGTCTTTACGACAGAGACATTTGTGCACCAGACCCATTCCACGCGTCTTGCCAGAACGAGCAGCATGGCTGTCTGCCCTGAAGGAGATAAGGCCATCAAACTAGATCGCTGAATTTGGAGTGGCATTCTGGAGGTATGTTTCTGTAATCACAGCAACCTTGCACTTCTCTCTGGTTCATGTGCAGTCTCAGGTAATCCATTTTCTCTCCAGCGATCTTGCATATTTGAGTAAGATTGTCAGGACCATGGGTCTGAAGGAGTTAATTCTTGGTTTAACTCTGATGCTGGCTCACTTGCCGTGCTCGTCTTCCCGCACAGCGCTTCCCTCCCACCTCCCTCGTGTCTCCAGTGATGCGATCCGCTCTGTGGTTTATGCAGACTGGCTCTCTTGCTTCAGTAAGTTAAAACCACTCAATAGCTTATCAGTCTGATCCTCTACTTTAAAATTCCACGTCGTGTTTCTAATTTTGTTGAGTTTTTGACAATCATACACAATAGGGTTGGAGATTTTACTATTATACGGAGTCAAGGTGGCCTGCTGTAACCTCATGCCCTGCCAGTTTGACCTGTTACTCATTGAAAAGTTAGTTCAGAGTGTCACACTCAGTCGTCACAAGCTGCCTTGACATGTCTATGGGCTGCATGTACTGCATCTCACCGCCATATTTCAGATCGCCATCACCAGTTGTTGAATGATTGAAACATGTATTGCTCAGTCAATCCATTCTACCTGGGCCAGCTGTTTACAGGATCCATGCATTTAGCTGCAGTTTCCACTCTTTCCCGTCGTCTCACAGTTTATTTTTTTAATAAGAATAAACCAAACTCTTCATAATTATTGATTCACCCATTGATGCACAATCAATTACACAAACATTGATGTTACCGGAACAGAAGGCTTTTATCAGCAAGAGATGGACAATATCCCTTGTGTTGCTGGCTCTCCCTGTCCCGGATTCGAACTGGGGGCAGGGTTGAGGCATGACCGCATTTATGGAGGATAAAGGGGAGGAGTCATGAGCCAGCCAGTGAGAGCAGGGTCAAACATAAAAGGTCATGTCATTTACATATACAAGAGTGGTTTCACCACATTCACCCGCTCTTTTAAAAAGACGTCCCGGGGTGTGCGTGGAGTGGTCAGCCAAATTCATAAGTTCAGTCTGTCCGGCAGCCTCCTTTGGCATTGTGACCAGCGTGTCCATGTCCAGTGCTCCGTGGTAGTCTCCATTGGCTCTAGCTGATCCATCTCTGGGGCACTTGGTTAAGTTAGGAGGATGAGAGCGTGTGTGTCAGTTACTGGGTTGGCCAGGATGGTGGGGATAGGAAACTGAGGCTCCAGAGAGCTGAGGAAGTGGTGGGGGGGGTTTCCCAGATGCTCCTGCATGTGCCAGGTCCTGGAAGGATACTGTGTCTTCATGTCCATCTGAGAATGCCAAGTAGGCATACTATGGGTTTGTGTGGAGTAGCTGGAACCTCTCAACCAAAGGTTTGGACTTGTGAGTCTTCACGTGCCTGTGAAGTAGGACCAGGCCTGGGGAACATCAGCCAGGTGGGTAAGGGAGTTCCAGATGCTGACCTCCTAGGGAATGTAAAGAGTCTCTTGTAGGGTGTCTTGTTGGTGGCCATACACAAGAGGGACCGGATACGTGGAGGGCCTCTGACAGGATGTCTTGCCAGTGGGGGATGGGGAGGCCTTTGGACTTTAAAGCCAGTAATACTGCCTTTCAGACCATGCTGTTCTCCTGCTCCACCTGGACATTCCCTTTAGGGTTATAGCTGGTGGTCCGGCTGGAGGCGATGCCCTTGGACAGCAAATATTGATGAAGCTCATTGCTCATGAAGGACAAACCCCTGTTGCTGTGGATGCAGCTGGGGAATCTGAAAATAGTGAACAGATTGTTCAGAGCCTTTATGACGATGGTTGCAGTCATGTCTGGGCAGGGGATGGCAAAGGCGAATAGCGAGTACTCATCGATGATGTTGATGAAGTACACATTGTGGTTCGTGGAGGGTAGGAGTCCTTTGAAGTCCATGCTCAGACATTCAAAGGGGCGAGTGGCCTTGATCAGGTGTGTCTGCTCAGGCTGGTAGAAGCGCAGTTTGCACTCCGTGCTGACCTGGCAATTTTTGGTCAGCATCCTGATGTCCTCACTAGAGTAGAGGAGATTACGGGCCTTGATGAAGTGAAAGAAACAAGTGATCCCTGGGTGACAAAGGCCTTTGTGCAGTGCCCTGCAACCAGTCCGTCTGCACACTGACTATGTCCCTCGATACAGGACATCAGGCAGCTCGTTGAGCTTTCTTGGCCAGTACAGTATGTCATAATTGTAGGTGGAGAGCTCAATTCTCCACTTCAGAATTTTGTCATTTTTGAATTTACACCGCTGCTGGTTGTTGAACATGAAGGCGACTGCCCGTTGGTCAGTCAGCAGGGTAAAATGCTTACCGGTAAGGTAATGCTTCCAGTGCTATACTGCTTGAATGATAGCCTGTGTCTCTTTCTCAATGGAGAAGTGCCAGTTCTTGGGGCCCTGGAGGGTGTGTAAAAATAAAAAGCCACTGGCCTGCCCACCTGGTTAAGTGTGACGGCCAAGGTGAAGTCTGAAGCATTGATCTCCACCTGGAATGGGATGGACTCGTCCACTGCGTGCATCATGGCCTTTGCAATGTCGGCTTTGATCCGGTCGAATGCCTCACGGGCTTCTGCCGACAGGGGTAAAACAGTAGCCCTGATGAAGGGTCAGGCCTTCTCCACATAGCTGGGGACCCACTGAGTGTAATAAGAGCAAAGCCCCAGGCACCTTTTCAGGGCCTTGATGCAGTGGGGAAAATGAATTTCTAACAGGGAGCATATGCAGTCAGGGTCAGGGCTGATGACTCCATTCTCCACAATGTAGCCTAGTACAGCTAGGTTACATGCTGTATTATACATCAGATTTAGGCGTATTGCAGAGTGGAGGAATTTTTGCTGGTCGTGGCCGCAAATGGTGACGTTGTTGAGGTATGGTAAAGTGGGCAGCAGCCCGTGATCATCCACCATCTGATCCATCTCCCTTTGAAAGACAGACATGACCCTAAAAGAGACTCTCAGGAAATAGTACAGTCAGCCATCTGCCTTGAAGGCAATGTACTAATGGTCTTTAGGGTGGATGGGGAGCTGGTGAAATGCAGACTTAAGGTCTATGGTCAAGAACACTCTGTATTATGCAATCTGGTTCACCACGTCAGCTATGCAGGGCAGAGGGTATGCATCCAGCCGGATGAACCTGTTGATCCAGTGTTTCTCCCCACTCTTCATGACCTGGGCTCTCCAGGGGCCCGTACTCTGTTCTATCACCCCCTCAGCGAGGAGGCATCTTACCTTTGACTTGATAAATGCCCTGACCCCGGGGCAATATCGCCAACTTTTAGTGATAACAAGCTTACAGTCTGGGTGAGATTAGTGAACAGGTGTGGTGGGGGGAGTGGATCTGGAGCATGCAGACACTGCATGCCTGATGCGGTGATTGGGTTTGGGGCTGTTGGTTGGCCCGGTGGGGAGGGAGAGCCTGGCGGTTCATAAACTGTTTGGTACACACCGTGAGGGAAGGCTGGGGCCTGTCGTACTCCATGATGGTGATGCTCTTTGTTGCACTGGAAGTCTAATTCCATTAGGATGGGTGCACAGAGCTGTGGCAATACTAGGAACCTAAAGTCACAGTATACCATGCCATGAACAATCAATGTTACTGAACAACTGCCACAAACTTTAGCAGAGTGGGATTAGGATGCTAGAGAGACACTGTTTTGTGGGCTTCACCCCAGAGGAGTAGAGCTGTGAATTAGGCTCTCGGTGCTTCCACTCTCAAATAAGCAAGCCACGAGGCGGCCGTTTACCTGGACATCATGGCCCTGGAGAGTTGATGGGGTCTGTCCTAATCCAGGGTTACCGATCCCAAGTCATCATCCGAGGAGGTCCGTTGGCTGCCAGCGGTCCAGTATGATGGAGATCGAGATGGCGACCCCCATGGTGTGCACACAGCCCTGTCTTCATTCACCAGAGGAGAAGAGGGAGAAGACAGAAGTGATGTAATCGTGGTTGGTGATCTCCATGGTGTATGTGTGCAGGCGTCCCAGGTCCCCAGAAGTGACTGCATCAAATATTTGGCCCCTGCTCGCACGCGGCGCTTTGGGGGTTTGCTTCGACTTACAGACCTTCGCGACATGTCCCTTCTTCCCGCAGTTGAACCAGATGGTGTCCCTGACAGCGCAGTAGCAACCTCGGATGCTTTCTCTACCCACAGAAATAGGACGTCAGGGTTGCTATCAGCAGCGGAGGTTGGCTCAGGATGGGAAGGGGGTTGTGATCCTGCCTGCCAAAATGGCCACACCCATGTTCCCCACAAGGCGGCTGCACGCTCGCTGGAGAATGATTCACCGTTGTGGATGGCCACCTCCAAGAGTGTTGACCAGTTCGATGGTTTGAGGCAGGCTCAATTGTTTCTGTTCAAGTATCCTCACATAATTGGAGAGGATACCTGTTACACTGGGTGTGCTGTGCTGTTGAAGTCCCTTGCAAGCTCCTGCAGGGCCCTGACAAAGTCATTGAATGTTTCACCGGGCCACTGCCTGCGCAAGTGGAGTATGTGCCGTGCATAGACTTCATTCACCTGTACCTTGTACTGGTCTTTCAGGATGTCCATGGTGTCTCCATATGTCTGGCAGTCCCAGATCATCCGGTAGACTCAGTGCCCAATCTATGAAAATTGCAGATGGAGCTTGCCTTCATCGTCCTGAGTCGCAGCTGCGAGGAATCTTTTGAAACAGCGGCGCCAAAGCTGCTTCGGGTTCTCTTGGGTCGATCTCTTGGTGGTCCATATTCCGAGGGAAACAAAATCTTGCTAATAAAATTGATCCATGATCAGCTACGCAAAGACTCAAGTTACTGGAACTGAAGGCTTTTATTAGGTAACGATGGACGGCATCCCTCGTGTTGCTGGCTCTCCCTGACCCAGACTCGAACTGGGGGCAGGATTATGGCATGACAGTCTTGTGTGTGGGGGAGAAAGGGGAGGAGTCATGAGCCAGCCAGTGAGAGCAGGGTCAAACATAAAAGGACAAGTCATTTACAAATACAATAGTGGTTTCACGACTCCCTTTCAATGTTTTTTTTGTCCCAAATCATAACTCATTGCTTGTATGCATTAATGATATGGAGGAGGGGAGAGAATCTAGTTATCAAAGGTAAATCACAAAAATCTGTAGACAACGTGGTTGAAGTAAAAACACAAAATGCTGGAGAAACTCAGCAGGTCAAAGAGTGTCCTTTATGTAGCAAAGATAAAGACATATAACCGAAGTTTCGGACTTGAGCCCATCTTCAAGGTATGAAAGAGTGTAGGTGGGTGTCCCAACAAGGGGAAGGGGGAATGGCAAAGGCAGGAAATGAAAGGGAGTAGGGAGGGAGGGGACACCAATGATCAGGTGGAGGAGGGAGGGCAGGGTGGGTGGTGGGGGAAGGGAGGGGAGAACGGGAAAGGGGGAGGAGAAAGAAAAGGTGAGCTGGTGTGATAGTACAGACCTATCACCAATGTATATAGTTACAGTATCTAGAGTGTAATGACTGTGCTTACAGCGATTGGCTGAGAGCTTAGCCACGCCTACTGTCTGGGCCTTAAAGTGTTGTGTCCCTAGCCAGGTCAGATCATTCTGGACTGGTCGGCCACCTGTGAAGAGCTCCTGTCTTTTGCTAATAAAAGCCTTGGTTTGGATCAACAAGTCTTTGGTTCTTTCAACGAGCTCTACAGCTGGTTAGCAGAAAGCAGAGAAGTTGATGCCATCTGGCTGGAGAGTGCCCAGATAGAAAATAAGGTGTTCTTCCTCCAATCTGTGGATGGTCAGGGTGGGACAGTATACAAGGCCATGGACAGATGTGAGCATGGGAATATGACTCAGAAATGAAATGGTTGGCTATTGGGAGATCTTTGTTGTGGCAGAGAGAGCCGAGATGCTCAGTAAAGTGATCTCCCAACTTGTGACCGGTCTATCTGATGTAGAGAAGCCCGTAAAGGGAGCACCGTTTGCAGTAAATCACTCCTCTGGATGTACAAGTGATGTTTTGCTTCACTTGAAAGGCCTGTTTGGGGCCGTGGACCATGGTGATGGAGGAGGTGTGGGCTGTACCTCCTGCAGCCATGGGAAGGTTCAGGGTAGGGGGGGAGGTGGAAATAGGTGGGAAGGGATAAATGCAAGAGGGAATCATGGAGGGAGCAGTCCCAATAGAAGGCAGTTAGGGGAGGAGAATGAAAAATGTCTGGTGGTGGGATCCTGTAGTAAGTGCAGGAAATTCTGGCGGATAATATGTGAGATGCAGAGGGTGGTGGGGTGGTAGGTGAGGATGAGGGGGATTCTGTGTTTGATGCATCTGGGGGCAGAGAGGGCCAAGGCAGGTGAGTGGGAAATGGTGGGTGAGGGCTGAGTTGATGGTGGTGGAGGGGAAGCCCATTTGTGGAAGAAGGCAGACATTTCAGAAGATCTGGACTGGAAGACTTCATCTTGGGGACACAAGTGGCAGATACAGAGAAATTGAGAGAAGAGGATGGAATCCTTGCAGGGGACAGAGTTTGAGGAAGTGTGGTCAGTCAAGGTAGTTGTGGGGGTTGGAGGGTTTTTAAATGTATGTCAGTGGAAAGCTTGTCTCCAGAGATGGAGACAGAGATCCAGGAAGAGGAGGGCGTTGTCAGAGATGGACCAGGTGAGTTTGAGATCGGGGTGGAAATTGGCCACAAAGTAGAGGAAGTTGACAAGCTCATCACAGGTGCATGAGGCAGTCTGGATGTAGTTATTAATATTCTGGAGGAAGAGTTGAGGGGTCTTACCTGTGAAGCATGGATTGTTCCCCAAAGCCCACAAACAGGCTGGCATAGCTGAGACCCATGAAGGCACCCATGCTACTCTTTTGATTTGGAGGAAGTGAGATGAGTTAAAGAAGTTATTTAGAGTGAAGCCATGTTCTGTCAGGTGGAGGAGGGTGGTGGTAGAGGGTGACTGGTCAGGCCTTTGGTCCAGAAAGAAGCGGTGCTTTCATTACTTTCTGTGTGGGGGATAGAGGTATAAAGGGATTGGAGATCAATCATGAAGATGCAGTGGTCCAGTTTGGAGGAATCTGAATTGAAGAGATGGAAGGTGGATGTAGGTGGGGAGGGATTGTTCTGTGGAGAAAAGATGGTCAAGAAAGAAGGAACTAATTCAGTGGGGCACGAGCAGGGAGAAACAATGGGTCTGTCCAGATAGTTGGGTTTGTGTATTTTTAAAAATATTTAATTTTTGCTATTTACAGACTCCCAAAAATATCAAACAACCAATACAATCCCATCCCTTTCAGAACTCGTATAACAGTCTGCATTTATCCCCTCTCTTCCCCCCGCCCCCCGATGTGGTCATATAAAATGTACAGATACAATTAGCAGTGGGGTCCACAACCACTACAAAACCAAGGAAAAAGCCTACAGATACCTAGGAAAAATAACCAAATAGTTATTTTGACTAAATAACAAAGATAAGGAATAAAAAGTGTTACAAGATCAAACCAGCAACCACAAAGAAGGCATATATCACACAGGAGTAAAGATGAACAACTACTTTATTAACAAAAATTCACCTTCAAACTTTAATTCAAAATCCCCCCTCCTCCCCTTTATAACAATATCCACTGGTTACTATGCAGATCTCTGTAACAGTGTAAAACCAATAAATTCCTCAGCCTAAATATAATGTGTAATTAAAGTCTAAATTATATTTCCAACCAGCACACAGAAAAACTTAGACACAAAACAAGCACAAAACACAAGACTCACAAAACTTCAATCTCAACCGAAGCAAAGATCATAAACAAAATTCAGTTTGTTTAGGAAACTGAAGCCAAAAGATTTTTGGGAGAGAGAGAACACAAAATTTGAAGATGCCTTCTTGTGTTGCTTGCAGAGAGAGGAACTACTGACTTGGTCTGGATCCTTCTGGCTGCATTCGGAATGTTCATTCCTTTTTGAAATCCCAACATTCTAAACTGTCCTCCAGACCATAACTCATGCTCTGGGCCTCCTTCCACTCCACAGCACCATCCAGTGGTGATTTATCATCCAAGTCCAGAAATTTTCAGATAATTTTATGCACCTGTTCAGTCCATCTCCCACTCTCTCAGCAGTCCACCTTCACCTTGGCTCTCTAAGGCAAACTGTCACTTTTTAACATAAAACTACAACACATAGGCCAAAACACAACACAGAACTCTAACAAAAGAAAGAACTAAAATCAAAACTAAAAAAAGCACATGTTCTTCTTTTTCAATCCCACTCATTTCCCTGCTGAGACTGATTTTTATATAGAGTCCATATTTCGAAGAGGGGCAGGTCAAATCTGCGTGCCTATGTATTTCAAATATGGTGGCCACCCTCCTAACAAATGTCATATTTCTTCAAATTGTTTGTGGTTTTCTCCATGGGAATGTAATTCTTCAGTTCCATATTCTATTGTGTGGTATTTGGTTGGGAGCCGGACTTCAACATAACTGCTATACACTTACTGGCTACTGACAGGGTGACCTTCATGAACTGAAGTTGGTATTTGGACATTTTAAAACTCATGTCCCCAATGTCTCCCAAAATGTACAACTCTGGATCCTGTGGAAAATCCACCTTTTAATTTTTTTAAATGCACCCCAGGTTCTCCCAGAAGGATCTCACCATTGTACATGTCCAGGTGGAGTGGACAAAGGTTCCAATCTCCACACCACACCTAAAGCCCATTTCTGGCTTTGATTTGTAATTTTTGTGGGGTGAGGTGCAGATGGTTCAAGAAGTTGTATTGCACCATCTGGCATTAATGACTCCAGTCACGCTGTCCAGACACCAGCCCTCCCACCACTCTTCATTGATTGTTGTGTCCAAGTCTGACTCCCATCTCCCCCTCAACCTGTGTCAGCCCAGATTCGGGCCCTCACTTTGGAATATGTATTACATCTTAGAGATAAATTTGCATACATTCCCCTGACAAATTAGAATCTCCACATTACTACGTCAAGGTAGGGTCATAGATGGTCCCAATTTTTCCCTTTAGAAAGATCTTATTTGCAGATACCAGAAAAATGTTTTATTAGACAAATCGTATTTGTTCCTCAGCTGCTCAAATGACATGAGGTACCTTCACTTGTAACAATCCTTGATACATCTGATCCCTTTTGGTCGCAGGTGTCCAGGATTTCATTACCTAGACTCAAGGATATTAAGTTGTTCTGGGTCAAGGGCATTTTAGGAGATATCCCCCCTTCAATCAAGTACATTGATTTATTCTTTGTCTTGTCTGAATGACACGTTTTATGTGGGGTTATACATGTTTTTTTGAAATTAATTTAGTGCCCTATTTATATATAAACTCTTCTGCTGACTGTTCACCTATTGCATGTAATCCAATTTGTGCCCATGAGGTGGGAGGGGGGGGGGAGAGGGGTTCCCTCTAAGAGTGAGGTCATAAACCTTGCCTGGGCTTCCCAGTAATAATTTTTGAATTCAAGTAATTTTTAACCCCCTACATTGATGGGAGAGACCTACACTAGGGGATATAGCCTCAGAAATCAGGGTATTACATTTAGGGGTGAGATGAGATGGAACTGTATTTCTTCCAGAGGATGGAATTTGCTGCCCATTGAAGAAGTGGCAGTGACCTTAGTAATTATATTTAAGACAAGATTGGCTAGATTTTTATGTAGTAGGGGAATTAAGAGATATGGGAGAAAAAGCAGGTAAGTGGGGATGAGCCTATTATCAGATCAACCATGATGTCCTTGAATGGTAGAGCAAGCTTGATGGGCTGGATGGCCTACTCCTGCTTCTATTTCTTATGTTTTTGTATATAAACTGCAAGACTGAAGACTCAGGTGAAAGGGCCAAATTATAATTAAAATTAATTTTGTTGGAGTAAGCTTGAAGCCCCTTCATTTGCTACGTGCATTGGTTTCAAGCTCCATTTTTTAAGTGCCCCATCTTTCCTGAATGTAATCCAACCATGAAGGAGATCAGTCCTGGATACATACAATAAGGACTTGGAACTACAATAATTCCTACTCGTTTACACTAATCCAACATGAATCTTGTTTCTTTTTGCAAACTCTCCAATATGCCTATGAACACTCCGCAAGAATCCACCTGCACACTAGAAGCAATTTATTCCAGGCAATTAATCCATCGCCCCACAACTCGGTGGGATGTGGGAAAAACCAGTGGGCCACGTGTTCAGAGGGAGAACATGCAGACTCCACACAAACTCTTCATTCTCGACATCTGAAACTTGGACCCCAGATGTTGACACAAAATGAAATCTATTGAGGCTGGAATCTGTTGCACAGACCAAAGTGCTTCCTTAATATTTCAAAAAATCCATTTGCTCATTGACCATCAGAAATAAGCAAGTATCTTTGACCTTAAATATTTCCAGTTTCCCCAAAAATGGCATTGCTCTTATATTACGCAAACTCATGTGAATCTTCTCTTAAGCATTGCATTGCACCAGTGTTTACTCATTACTGACAGGAGTAACACAGCAATGACACAAAAAAGCTGCTGTAAAACATTGCAGCAATCTGAGACTAAAAGGATTTTAATGTGCAAAGCTTGAAAGACTCATAAATAGACAGTCAAATCCACTCAACCCACAAATACTAATCATGGTATCCTGAGGGGGAAATCTACTAAATGCTATTTTAGATTCTACAAAATAGTTTTTTTGAGACGATACATCTTCTTTTCTCTGAATTGCTTCAGTCACTACAGTAACAAGACATGCTACTAAGCTTGAAGGATTTTCAGTCATTTACCATTTTCCCTTACGATGGAACGATACCCTGCCCTGGTGCTTGCAAACGCATGTTTCCTGCTGTAAAATACATTGTTGTCACTTAACAGACTGCAGTAATGCTCAACTAAAAAGGTAGCATAATTGAATATTTAATGTTAATGAGCAGTGCAAGTTTCTAGAAAAATGAGACGTTGATGACAGAAGATGTACAGTATGTCCTGGAAAGAATAGAATCAGTGAGGGTTCTCCAAACTGCACCTTGGGGTCTTAGGTTGCTCTTGTGAATTCCTAGCAGGTACCTTAATCTGCATCTGGATCTCCCATTGTGGTCTCTCCTTCAGAGGGATTGGACACAGACTGGGAGATCATTTTGTTGAGCACCTCAGCTCTGTCCTCTGCAATAGAGTGGACTCCCATTCCCTTTCCCTGTCCCATTCCCTTGTTGCTATGTCTGTCCATGGTCTCATGCACTGCCAGTCTGAGACCACCCACAAATTGGAGGAACAACACCTTGTCTTCCATTTGGGCACTCTCCAACTGGACTGCATTAACATCAACTTCTCCAGTTTCCGTTAAAACACACCAACCCCCACACCCCCCCCCCATCTTCATCTCCCATCTCCTTTCCATCAGCTCTGTCACTCTCTCTTCCCTTTTCCTACTGTTTCCTTTCACAGAGCCAAAATCAGCCATTACCTTTCCTCTTATCATCCAATTAACACCTTTTATTGGACTGAACTCCTGTACTGCCATTGTCCATTCTTTATTCAGATTCCTTCCTGCTCTTTTTTCACTTATACCTTGAAGAATGACTCAGGTCTGAAACGCCAGTAATATATCTTTATCTACAATGGATTCTGCAAGACTGGCTGAGTTTCTCCAGCATTTACTGTGCGTTTTTACCACAATCACAGCATCTGCAGACTATCATGTTCCACTCCTTACATATCAATACATCTGACTAGTACTGCTGCACTTTATAATTCTCTATTCTCACCTCCTTCCACGTGGCTTCAACTAACCACCTCCTTCCTCACCTAGTTCCATCTATAATCTGCCAGCCCTTGTCTCATCCCTCCATTTCACCTCTTTATACTGGCTAACACCAACTTTATGGGTGGAGAATAGGCGGGGGTGGGGGGGGGATCTAGCAGAGTTGTTTGAGTGAACCGGCGTGGACTTGAAGGGCCAAGATGGGCTGTTTCCATGCCATAAACTGTTATATGGTTAAATAAATAAATGGATAAATAAATAAATGTTCCAGAACCTCTCCACTTTCAGTCTTCGTCTCCACACATGCTGCCAAATCATGTTCCTCCATCAATTTATTTTTTTTCTTTGCCCTTAATAATTAACTGCTTCTCTTTCTAGAGCAATCCTCTGGCATTAAATATTATTTACTTCCACCCTGGTTTAAGCAAGGTAACAGTCCCTTTTGGCCCATGAGTCCATGCCACCTTCCACCCCAGTACATTTGCAAGGAAAATGGAACCCCTGGGGAAAACCTGCGCAAACATGGGAAGAACTTACAAACTCCTTACAGACAGCGTGGGATTTGAATCCAATTGGTAGTGCTGTATCAGCGTTGTGCTAACCTCTATGCTAACCATGCCACCATCTGCGATGACCAATATGAGAACAGCCAGCTCTTCCTCAGGCAAATGTCCATCTGGGCTGGTGGGTGGGTAGGTGTGTACTGTTGTGCACCCTCTGACTCCTCTGCATTGCCTCTGAGGGCACTGGTGAAATATATATAGTCTTGAGGTTTACGTCACCAACCCACATGGCACATGTTTGGCAGTCAGGAGAAAGAGTTTCCCAGGAGTCTGAGGGGATGCTCTATTTACTTTAAGGAAGCTTTGGTCCTATCCTTCAATATTTTTCCCCTGTGATCACCTGGTAAGATTCATCCACAAGAGAGCTTAGTCTGCTCTGGGCTTCAGGAATGTCAACAAAATGGCTTGCCCAGTGGAGGTAAATAATTGTAACGAGACACGAACACTGGTGATGTTGGTTCTCTTGACCTTCCAAAAAATATTGGTATTTTGTCATTGACTTGAGATAGTCCATGTCCCTGAAGCAAGGATGGTACAACATGAGCTTTGTGTCAGATCTGAGGTCTTGCATCTATTTTCTCAATCAGTTAAAGGCTGTTCTGGCACATTGAAAGCAATGGTAAATATCTGCATTGATCACTTCCTTCGTCGAGAACTATCTCCTGGGAAACATATAGAACAGAAATGCGGAAGAATTGCTTTTCCCAGAGAGCAGTGAATCTACAACATTCAATGCCCAAGGAACCCTCGTTAAATATAGTTGAGAGATTGGTAGATGTGGTTAGAACAAAGCTATTACAGCACCAGTGACCCAGGTTCAAACCCAGCCCTGTCTGTAAGGAGGTTGTATGTTTCCCTTTGTGACCACATTTTTTTTCCTCTGGGTGCTCTGGTTTCCTCCCACTCTCCAAAAGTAGAGTTTGTAGGTTAATTGGTTTATTTGGGTGGCATAAGCTCATGGGCCGGTTACTGTCGTGAATCTCATCTTTAAAGAGGAAAATAATAGTAGAGGAATGAAGGGTTATGGGGGAAAATCAGGTAGGTGCAGCTGAGACCATGGGCCAGATCTTATTGAATGGTGGAGCAGACACGATGGGTGACTCCAGCTCCTATTGCCTACGTTCTTATGTAAAGTAGTTCCATTTTCCAGGACCACATGGTAAACATTTATAATTGGAGGGAGGTGTGGATGGGTGGTGACAAATTGATGGAGGATCATCTTGGTCTGGTAGATGTTGCGTATATCCTCTTGAATGCTTTGGTGAATAGACTGATGTCACGGGGCTTGGGCTCCAAGTCTGACAAAAAACGAGCTGCTGAAAGAATTCAGCATGTCAGGCAACAACTGTGGAGGCAACGTGGTCATCAACATTTGAGTCGAGACCCTAAACCATTGAGCAAATTGAAATTCAGGGTAGTCATTATCTCAGGGGGTCTTTGCTGAATCCACGGCAGTGCCTTTACTTCCTCAAGAGTTTGTGGGGGCTTGGTGTGTGTGGTGGAACACCACAGGCCTTCTGCAGGGGTCAACACCTGTACCTGCAGGAGTGTTCCGCCGGCCTACTGCAGGGGGCACTCGCTGTACCTGCAGGAGTGTACCGCCGGCCTACTGCAGGGGGCACTCTCTGTACCTGCAGAAGTGTACCACCGGCCTACTGCAGGGGTCAATCTCTGTACCTGCAGGAGTGTAAGGGGACAGGACAACACCTGGCTGGCTGTCAATCAATCAGCCTGAAGGGATCAAGCCTCACCCAGTCGGTTGTCAATCACCCTCCGGGATACAAGTCTGTGCCGGCCTCCCGAAGCTCACTCAGAGTTACTGCAGGTACAGCCAGCCTGGCTCTGTGGAAGTCTTTGAGAATTAAAGCTGTTGCAGTCTTTACCTTGTGTGTGTCTGATTCTGACTAGCAGTGCACCACAATTTAATCCACAAATTTTTCCACAGCTGCCATGGAAAAACTCCTGAGCGCGGGGAGCCTCGAAGTCGACCCACGCCACCCAGAATCCCAGACATGCTTTGAGATCTGGCAGCAAGCAGTCGAGGCAATCATCGAGGCACTCGAAGGTGGCATCCTGGACTCAGATCGGAAGAGGTTGGTCCTACTCCGGTCAAAGCTGGGTCCC
Source organism: Narcine bancroftii (assembly GCF_036971445.1). Classification (NCBI taxonomy): domain Eukaryota; kingdom Metazoa; phylum Chordata; class Chondrichthyes; order Torpediniformes; family Narcinidae; genus Narcine; species Narcine bancroftii. The sequence goes on from NC_091469.1 coordinate 465,609,570, forward strand.
CACGCCTTTCAGACTGCTCCAATGGAGTGCAATGGACACTCTTGAGAACTTGTACAAGCCACCTATGAATGCGGTCTGTGCAAGGTACCTCCTCAACACCCGAGCCCAGCAACCCGGGGAGATGGCTGAGACACCTGCGAGAGTTGGCCCGACCGTGTCTGGCTGAACCCAGGGTAGGTGCAGAGGAGGTAGAGAGGCTGATCTGGGATGCCTTCGTCCGAGGGCTACGCTCAAGGGCCATCCAGCAGAAGCTGCTGGAAGACAATATCTATGCCCTAACCAAGACACTGGAGGTGGTCCAAACCCTGGCAGCAGCAGCCCTGCACAACGAAGCCTTCGATTCCAGATTCCCCCCAGTTTCCCTCATGGTCCACTCTCACTGCACCAGCAGCCCCAGACTGAGCTGGGAGGAAAATGTCGCTGCGGCAGGTGCCCGGCGCCCCTGTAAATACTGTGGGTCCTGGTGTGGGTCAGACTGATGATCGCGCCAAAACTGCCCAGCTAGGAACCAGCATTGATCCCGATGCGGCAAGAAAGGCCACTTCGCTAAAGTGTGCCACTCAAAACTAGCCAGCAGCTCAGTGGCCCTCTAAGACACCCCCCCCCCCCCCGGCGGACCTCTCCACATGTGCATGCCAGGTGGCGCCACTATCCCCGCTACGACTTCCACCTTCCTCGACTTCGACAGTGCAACATCTGGCCCCACCAGTGACTGTCACAGCGTGTGCCCCGAGCACCTGGACCAACCGCCGTCCTCACCAGCGCCGCTCACCGAGAACTACAGTGACGTCACCTCCAGCTCATGGCGTCACTTCTGGCTGATGTAATGACATCACTGCTGCTGGCTGCGATAACATCACCCCCCCAGCACAAAGAACACGGCTGGGGAAGGAGGCGAGCATGCAGCATGCCCCCACATGCTGCCGCCATCTTGGGCCAGGCAGCGGCCAACACGGAGGGCTCCCGACAACGTTGAGAATGATGTGGTCAACACGGACAGTGACCAGGCCGCCCTACCGATGCTCCCCATGCCTCCGGGTACAAATGGCTGCCACACACTGCACCCCATGACCAACGTCGATGTGGTCAACACGGGCAATGACCAGACTGCCCTACCGACACTCTGGATGCCATAAATTGATGCGCACAACCAGAGAGCGATGAGTCCGACTCAGAGACATTCCTGGCTGCCACCACACTAACCAGGGACATCCCTCATGACCTTGGGTGCTCTATGATGAACGTCAGTGGGCAGGTGGTTGGCAACTGGAATGTCCCTCCCAGCATGGCTCACATCCCTGGGACTGGTGCTCCTGTGTAAACATGTACGGACACACAAAGCCGCAGCCTTAGTCGAGCAGGTCTTCATCCCACATGCATACCACAACTATGCATACATTAGGTTCAGCAGTGGCAGGGAGGACACCATCTCAACCAGGGACCTGGCACCAACAGGAGCTCCCATCACACCACACCATCATCCAGCGTAGGATGATGCTGACCGGGCATACATCCCTGTCCCCAGGCAGCTATGGGGCACGCAGGACCTCCTTAACCAGCAGGGGCCCACTTCAACCTGCCCCCCCCACCCATCCAATACGACTCTCATACGCCAACCCTGGCCCCCCCTCCATGTGGCACCACACAAGTAACACAGACCCCTGCTCCCAGCACCCCCCCACTTCTCCTCCGACCAGTTACCAGGAGCCAGTCCTACGACGGTCACAGAGACCCCAGCGGCTGCCGGACCGTCTCAACCTGTAAATATTGTATGTGTATATTGGGTACGATTCCTTGTTACTGCCCGTCCCGGGACAATTTTAAAGAAGTGGGTGAATGTGGTGGTACACCACCGGCCTACTGCAGGGGGAAACCTCTGTACCTGAGGGTGTGTAAGGGGATTGGCCGGGTGCCAATCAGTCGGCCTGAATGGATCAAGCCCCATCCGGTCGGGTGTCAATCACCCTCCGGGATATAAGCTTGCGCTGACCTCCCGAAGCTCACTCAGATTTCTGCAGCTACAGCCAGCCTAGCTCTGTGGAAGTCTTTGTGGATTAAAGCCTGTTGTACTGTCTTTACCTTGTGTGTGTCTGATTCTGATTAACAGCGCACCACAGTATGACATCAGAAACCCTGACAAATTTCTAAAGATGTGTGCTGAATTCCAGTTCTGTATGGGGACTCCAGGATCCCTGAAAGCCCTGCAAAAGATAGTAGGCATAGCCCAGGACGTCACAGTCAAAGCCATCCACACCACTGAGAACATCTACAGGGAACTTTACCATTGTAGAGCAGCAGCAATCATCAAGGATCCACTTTACCCAGCATACACTCTGTTCTCGCTGCTGCCATCAGGAAAGAGGTACAGGTGCCACAAGACTCATACGACCAGGTTCAGGAACAGCTGCTACCCCTCTGCCATCAGACTCCTCAACAACAAACTCAATCAGGGACTCACTTAAAGACTTATTTTGCACTTCATTGATTTTTTTTTGTCCTCTCTGTATTGCACAGTCAGTTTGTTTACATTTTGTATTTGTTTACATGTATACATATATTTTGTACAACCAATAAGTGGTAATTCTTTTTTGTCTGCAGATAAGAGTCTCAGGATTATTTGTGAGGTCATGTATGTAGTGTCACAATGGATCTGAACCTTGAACTTGTATTAATTAAATACAATTATGAGAAGCACAGATTGGGTAGATGGACTTTTTTGCATTACTGAGCCATCATAAAAAAGGCAAAGGTTTAAGGAGAGAGGAAGGGGTTTTTAAGGAAAAACGTCTTGCGTACAATGCAGTTGATATCCAGAACATTGCTGCCAGAGGAGGTGGTGGATTCAGATCTATTTGCAAGTTATTTAGACAAACACTTAAATAAGCAAGGCATAGAGGATGGGATCCTAATGTGGGATTAATGCAGGAGGACTTGGGAGTGCTTGTGCATGAATTGCAAAAAGTTGGGTTGCTGTTGCAACAGGTTATTGAGAAGGCAAATGGAATGTTGGGCTTCATCGCGAAAGGAATTGAATTCAAGAGCAGGGAGGTCATGCTGCAACTGTACAAGGTATTGGTGAGGCTGCACCTGGAGAACTGTGTGCAGTTTTAGCTTCCAAGCTTGAGGAAGGATATACTTGCCTTGGAGGCAGTCCAGTGGAGGTTCACCAGATTGATCCTGGAGATGAGGGGTTTGACCTACAAGAAGCGACTAAATCGCTTGGGTTTATACTCACTAAAATTCAGAAGAATTAGAAGAGATCTTATAGAAACATAACATGATGAAAGGGATAGATAAGTTAGAGGCAGGAAAATTGTTTTCACTGGTAGTTGAGACCAGAACTAGGGGACACAGCCTCAAGATTCAGGGGAGTAGATTTAAAATAGAGATGAAGAAAACAGTTTTTCCCAGAGAGTATTGAATCTCTGGAATTCTCTGCCCAGGGAAGTGGTTGAGGCTACTTCATTAAACATATTTAAGGTTCAGTTAGATAGATTCTTACATTAAAAAAAGGAAAAGGCAGGTAGGTGGAGTTGAGTCAATGATCAGATCAGATCGTATTGAATGGCGGAGCAGGCTCGAAGGGCCGGATGGGCTACTTCTGCTCCTATTTCTTATGTTCTTAGAGTATGAGGGCAAAAATGATTAACATGAATGTGGAGCGATGGAGGCCCCAGTTCTGTACTGTAACACTCTTATCACATTGTTGGCTCACGTGAAGGACTGCACTTGTTCGTGGATCAATATCAGAGAGTCATGAAAATGGAGAGGCCAAGCAAGCAATCAAATGCAGTCAAGATACATTTTCAACTTTTTAGAGTGTTGCATGGGAAGAAATACACCTCCTTTGGGAGAGCAACCAAGTTCACCACTCCCGTCAGACTGCTTTTAAACTTCTCAAGCAGATTTACAGTGAGTTAAGTTGTAAAATCAATGGTTAGGGGCATTAACTGCTAACAATGGGAAATGGAAAATTGCTTTTGCAGCTGACCCACTTTACTTTAAACTCTGCCTTGTTGACATCTGCTTAGGTTTGGTGGCTTTTTGTCCTGCTTTTGATGGTTGCGGCTCGCAATAAAATCCAAATTTATAATCCCATTCAAGCACATCGGGTGATGGGGAGATACCCTGCCTGCACTGAGTCCATAAAAGTGTCATGATGGCACTGGCCCCCGATCCCTCATTATGATGCTTCCAAATTTAAGAAATACTCTTTCTCCTACCACCCAGAAAATTAAAATAGAGTTAATAAGCTCTTCAAACTTTAATTAGGCAGTTCCACATTTTCCCATTTGACCTTGTGTTTACTAATTCAGCTCTCCATGGCTCTTGTGTGTAGGCTTTGAGCTATACCTTCATGACCAGAATAATAATGAGTTTATTGTTGTCACATTTGTGGCCCGAAATGTGAAGTTAATAAAACATCAAACACAAGTTTTATACACCGCAAAAGTTAAATAAATGGGACCCAACAGTATCTGATAGATGTTTTCGATGTAAAAAAGAAAGGGGAACAACAATTCATGCAATCTGGACATGTGAGAGAGTAGAAAAATTTTGGGATGATCTCAATCAGATATTAAATAAAATAACAGAAAACAATATACCAAAGAATCCAGAGATCTTTCTCCTAAGTAACATAAAAAATAAAGAATTTGGAATTGACTTGGAGGATGCACAAAAAAGATTTGTTAAGATAGCCCTAGCTGTAGCAAAAAAATGTATTATGTCAACCTGGAAATTGGAAGATAATTTGAAAATACAACAATGGTATATAGAAATGAATAAATGTATTCCATTAGAAAAAATAACATATAGTTTAAGAAATAATATTGAAATATTCGAACAAGTATGGGAGCCTTACATTAAATACAATAGCGAAAACCTACCGGGAACAAACATTACCTAAGTTGATGGAAGGAGAAGAGAAGAAAAGAATGGACTCAGTAGAATTTCTGGTGTATTTTTGTTGAATGACAACATTGTCTAACTGAATTAATGCAACCTAGATTGTATAACTAAAATGGATGAGAGGGGGGGGGGGATGGGGGGGTGGCTTGGGAGGAGGGAGGGGGGAGGGAAAAAAGTCACTGTAAATGTGTGGAAAAGAAAAAGTGTATATCATGGCTATTGTGATTTATGGTGTGAAAAAAAAAACACAAGTTTTATCATGTAAACTTCTCAGAGTCTTTATTCTCCCGTTTTCTTTGTTCTCCTGCTTGTGCTCTTATCTCTCTCTCCTACCATGTGACTTCCGGTACATCTCATACATATTCATTATCATGACATCCCTCCTTTAATCAGAAATAAACTTTACCTTCACATACCAATATCCCTCGGAAACATACAAACATCGTAACTAATGGTAATACTATAACTCAACTACATAAAATATACTTCCTACAGCACTCATACATGCACTTTATGATATAAGATTAAAATACTGTCCCAAAGTTCTTATTAAAACTATGGCACAAAGTCTTCGTATCGTTTGGGCGGTTTCCGGTTTCGTTTCGGCCTGCCTGCGATATTGTCGTCGCTTCTCGGTTGTTCACTCTCAGCGTCGGAAATACTGCTCGCCACGGCTTCGGGTGTTTCTGGGGCTCTAGTCACTTCATCAGGAGTGCTGGTAACTGCCTCTGGAACATCATCAGGTCTCTCAGTTTCAGCATCTCGTATTGGCCTTTCAACCTCTTCGCTCGATGTATCTCTGGACTGGTACCTTTTTACACCTGATACATTTCTCTTATACAGGACTCCAGTCGGAGACTTGACTGTCACCATACTGCCACTTCTGGATACGACAGTATAGGGTTGATGGTAATAAGGTGTGTCTAGCTTACCACCAGTTTCATGCCTCACTAGAACATTATCTCCTGGCATGACGTCTGAGTACTTGGCTCCAAGTTTTGAATCTGTGTACAGCTTTGCTGCACCTTTCTTTTCAGCATCGTGGTCCCTCATCTCCTGGTCATCTCGGATTTCCTTTATTTCTGGCATTTTTGTGCAGATTTTTCTCCCAAAAAATGCTTCTGCAGGACTTTTTCCAGTGGTTGCATGAGGCGTTGCTCGATAGACAGCCACATAAGATAGCAATGCTTCTCGCCAATTTTGTCCTTCTGCGTGTGCAATCCTCAATCGTTTTTCAATGGACTGATTTTGTCTCTCTACTTCTCCGTTGGCTTGCGGCCATTTCGGAGTTACTTTATGATGGTGGATACCTGTGGTCCTCATGTATTCCGCAAATGTCTTGTTCGATCAATTCTTTAATTTTGGCTTTGACTTTGACTCATGCCCCAGCCATGAGGAAATATTCCAGCCCCAAAAGTACTGAGTCAAAGAGAAAATTCTTATCACCTTGAAGTTGTCTGTAATCCTCTGTAATCTTGTTTAGTCTTTAATTTTCTTCAAGCTTATCCCATCCTCGTCGCCAATGTCACATTTGTGGCCCGAAATGTGAATTAATAAAACATCAAACACAAGTTTTATCATGTAAACTTCTCAGAGTCTTTATTCTCCCGTTTCCTTTGTTCTCCTGCTTGTGCTCTTATCTCTCTCTCCTACCACGTGACTTCCGGTACATCTCATACATATTCATTATCATGACATCGTCATATATTGTACAATGTACATATGGACCAACATTCTTTCTTTCTGTTGCCAAACAGATACTTTGTAATAAATAGAACAACAGCATTGATGAAACTACAATAATGATTTCAAAGACACAAGAAATTTAAAAAGAGATAATAAATATCCACAGTTATCCTTGTTACAAAAATAATAATGTAGCAATAGTCCAGACAATCCTTCTGTGAAGAGGTTCAAGAGCCTGACAGCTGTTGAAAAGAAAGTTCTAGAATCTAAAGGTGCTGGTCTTTAAGCTTTGGTACCTTCTGTCCGAAGCTAGCAGGGAGAAGAGGTTATGACCACGCACTCAATGGGGGTCCTTCAGGATGTTGGCTGCTTTCAAGAGGCAGCACATCACATAGGTGTCTTCGATGGATGGGAGGTCAGAGTCTGTGATTAGCCTGGGTATGTTTTTTTACCTTCTTGAGGCTTTGTTGCCAACTGTCGTTATAGCTGACACAATCCACATGGGGAAGGTATTCTCTTCACAATCCTTAGAAAGTAGAGGCATCGTGAATTCTGCACCGACGGCCCAGATTTTGTGATAGAGATGGTGGTGACGCCATACTGGTTCTAACCCCCATTGAAGAAGGGAAGCCATTTTATCCTCTTGTTTGGATTTATCAAACCTATATAAGTGGAGTAAACTTGCCCAAGTGTCCAACAGATAGGAAGTAAATTTCAACATTGAGGGTGGGGGCAGGCCTGGATTGTGGATCTGAAGACTGATTCACAGTGTGCTAATTGTGTCCCAGTGATTACCTTTCAATGTGATTCAAATTAATCCCATGATGCTCCCAATCCCTGGCTCCTTTGATTCATCCACTGAATGATTGTTTTCATATTGAGGAATGAGGGTTGTGAGTTTGACAAGTATGGTGTGCTGTTAGACAGAATCAGACACACACAAGGTCAAGTCTGTACAACAGGCTTTAATCCACAAAGACTTCCACAGAGCCAGGCTGGCTGTGGCTGCAGCAACTCAGTGTGAGGCCTCAGGATATCCCGGAGGGTGATTGGTCCCCGACTGGGTGGGGCTCGATCCGTTCAGGCCAACTGAATGACAACCGGCCAGGTGTTGTCCAGTCCCCTTACACTCCTGCAGGTACAGAGGTTGCCCCCTGCAGTAGGCTGGTGGTGTACCACCACAACAAGCAACAAAGTCTGGGCTGAGGACTCCCTTTCCTACCAGTAGCCTGTACAGGCACCACTGTTCACTGACACAGTTGGTACGGTATTGCCAGTGGCTTTTAAATCCAGCTGCACACCAGGGTCACTTTTGGCTAAAGCTGGAGGCAAATGTCACACCAGTCAGTGGCATACAGCAGACCACAGCTGCACTGCCAATCAGGTTTAAACCAATTATTGTTTCCCCTGGACCCAGCAGGTAGGACCTACCCATTTAAATGTGCAGGGTACTGACGAATTGGTGAAATTCTGAAGGATGGAAGACAGTTGGCAATAATAAATAGTTTCTCATTCATTTCATACCCTGATTGGAAGTTAATGTCAAAGAAAGGCAGGGTGCAAAAAAAAACATAATTCCTGGTGAAAACAAGACTCACACTGACAAAATTTAACTTCAGTCACCAGAAAGGGGCAGCATGGTTTGCGTAATGCTGTTACAGTGCTAAATGATCGGGACCAGAGTTCAAATCTGGCACTGTCCACATGGGTTTCCTTCCATCATTCAAAATGTACTGGGGGTTGTAGGTTAATTGGGTGTAAATTGGATCGCACGGACTCGTGGGCCCAAAAGACCTGTTTTTGTGCTGTTGGTCTAAATTTAAAATTTAAATTCAAAACATCAGCTTAGGCCATGGAGTTGAACAAAAAATGTCCACCGACACTGGGGTCAAGTGCAATACATGAATGTGCTGAGAAACTAAGCAGATCAGGCAGCATCTGGTGACCAAGGTATCAGGCCTGGGCCTTTCATCAAGGTGTATGCAAAAACAGCAGGTGCTCGAATAAAAAGATAGGTGCCAATTTTTGCTCATACCTTGATGAAGGGCTCAGGCCCAATATCTTGGTTACCCTTTGCTTCCTTGGGATGCTGTGTGAATTTTTCCAGCGACTTAGGCCAAGGACCGTTTGAAATCACCTTTTTCAGACTCGTCAGCTTGTCGGACAATAGCAGCATTTTTTTTTTAGCTTGGTGCGATTTAATGTCCTTCTAGAAGTTTTGTAGGTTGGCACATGTGCTTAAAACCTGACTATTAATAGCCAAAAGTTTCACTCATTCAACAGCAGCTGTCGTTGTGACATTGCTGAATGCACAAAGCTGCATTAAGGGCACCATTAATCTTCAGTGCCTTCCTGAGCTCAGAAGCAAAAGGGAATCTAGACCCAAACGGTGGCATCAGTATTGCAATTGCCCTCTCTGTCGCTTCTGCTCAAGTCCACCTTCACCTGGCCAGATGCATAAAATACAGTGGGCGGATAAACGTTCCATTGTTATCCTGTGTAGACATTTTCTGCAGCTCAGGGCTCTCTCCATTCATCCTGCACTGACAATGAGTACAGGCTGTCCCCAGGTAACAAATGGGTTCCGTTTTTACAGATGTCCGCAAGTTAATTTTGTCAGTAAATCGGAAAATGCACAAAATTGCTCGATATCTCCACAGTATTTTGATGAATGGCATCAAAAGCACATGATACTGACAAGAAAGAGCAATCGTTTGTAGTAGAGAGAAAAAAAAACCTAGATCCGCTGTTCATGCATTTGAATTTAACATTTTGGAAGCCTATTCTCGTGTAAGTGTGTCCATAAGCTGAATGGTTGTAATCTGGAAATGCTTTTTAATGCTCTTTCATTGCAACAGGTATGGTGTGTGTGCTCGTGCGCAGGAGGATGTGTGTGGGAGGGTGTGTGGGGGTGGTGTGCATGTGTGGTTATGTGTGTGGGAGAGCGGTGCGCATGTGTTGATGTGTTCGTGTGGGGTGGGTGTTTAGAGGGTGTATGGGGGTGGTGCATATGGGTGTGTAGTGTGTTAGAGTGAACAGAGAAAGATTGACCTCTGTTAGTCTGCAGTAGGGACTGAGTGAATTTCACGGTATCTTCCACTCAGGCATTCTGTCACCTATAGGAAGCTCAACAACCCTAATTTCCAGGGTAATTGCTTGGTCATCATCTGTGTTCATGATAGTAGAGCAGGAGATCCTCCCACCATCTATGACCTCCAGTATCCTGATCAACGAATACAGTACATCTCAGAACCAGCATTTCCAATTTAAATTACGATATCCTGCATCAAAGTCTTGCCTAACCGAAACTCGCCTTGAATACAAGTTCATTCATAGTTGAATGGTGCAGTGCTGATGGCTCCAAACTGCTGTTGGATGGAAGTAGCCTGTTAATGCTTGCCCTTGAGGATTTAAGTTCACAAGATAAAGCAACAGAAGCAAGCCACTAGGCCCATTGAGCCTGTTCCATGACTCTGCACTAGGCTGAACTATGCTCACACTTAATTCCAATTTCCAGCCTTTTCCCCATATCCATTGATACCTTTATGAACGGATAACTTCTAATTTTAAGTGTGACCCCTTGTCCTTGATTCACCCACCAAGGGAAACATCATATCAACATTCACTCTCTCAAAACCTTTCAAATACAAAATGTTTCTATGAGATCCCCTCTCCTTCTTCTATATTCCAATTAATACAATCCAAGAGCTGCCAAATATTCCTCATACATTAGCCCTTGCATTCCAGGAATCATCCCAGTGAATCTCCTCTGCACCCTCTCCAATAACATCACATTCTTTCTAAGACTGAAGCCTAGAATATCTCTCTTCTCTGCAGCCCCTCCACACCAAGCTACACTGCCCAAGCACAGAGAGGACAAAAGCATTGCAAATCTGGATGGCTACCAGCAGTGACAAGTGTCATTGAACCTTTTTTGGCCATTTCCGAATAATCTGCGGTCAATCTTTCCTTTCACTGAACCTTTTCGCTCTTCAAAGCTTATCTCCAACCATTTGCTTGGAAATTGTTTGATGTGGCTTAGTGCTAAATTCCAATGCTGTGCTTGTCTAGGGTATTGTACAATGTAGAATGGGCAGTCATTGTCATGTTGAAAATTGCTGACTACATTATGCCGTAATACACCTCACCAGACTTTTTCCGCCATGGCTCAGTGTCCTCAAGCTTATCTACTGCAGTATTTCATCTATAATCACAATTACAATTCATTAGGAAGAGTTCCCAATGCTTTATTGTGCCACAAGAACTTCTCAAGGACAATCATGGAATAAAATTAATTCAGTACTAAGGAACAAAAGGATAAGAATAGGTCACTTAGCACTTGTGCAGCTGCCTTTAGTCAACTGGACCAACTTGAGGCAAATGTTTTATTTTTGCCAGCTTTGATAAATTTGCCATTATCTCAGCAGTCAAACAGAAGCCCCACCAAGTGAGGAATTGCAGCTCCCACCGTGCCTGTGAGGGAAGGACGGGGCTGGAGCGAGGGTGCCCGACTGTGAGCCGAGCTGGCGCATTCTCTCATTGCTTTTTTCCTTCCTCCACTTTCTTCTCCTCTTCCTGTCCTGAATACCCTTGCTTGGGGTATGGCTCCATTGCACCACCAGGGCCTTTGGTCCCTCACCAAACTGAGCACTCCTCATGTGAGAGCAGCGAGTGTAAGTGGCAAAAAGCTTTTTCCAAATCAGGGGTTCCCACTGCCGAAACCAGCATCGATATCCCACCACATGCTTGCAGCTCTCGCTGGGCAGACCTGCATCCCATCTCAGAGGCTAAAGCAAGCTGCATTATCCTCTCTGGGATTCCCTCCCCGAGGCTGCTCCACCCTTCTACCTTTCTCTCCCTCTTCCAGACCTTCTCGTAACATCTTCTTGGCCAAACTCTTGTTCAGCGTTTTTTATTTTTCTATTTGCCTCAACATCAGTTTCTTTCCTCTTCAGGTTCAGCGAAGCAACTTGGGCTATTTTATTATGTTCAGCTGCACCATAAATTCAAGCTGCTGTTAAGATGAACATAGCACATGTTTTCATGAAGTGATTAATACAATTAAAATTTTTAAAATGTTCATGATCTTACTTAATGTAATGGAATTCAGAATGAGATGAAGCTACACAAAGTATTTTCTGTTCTAAAAATATTCTAGCTCCTTGGTAACTGCTCCATACCAGTTTTCCTATCTCTTTTCAGAAATATAGCTTCAGTGATTTTAGAACTTCTGACATTTTCTTCGTTGTGACCCAAATAATGTCCGTGCTCTGCATTGTCCTAATGTGGCCAGACTGCAATGACTCCCCATTCCCATGTTCATGCCTTTTGCACAGCCACTTCTAGGCAGTAATATTGCGCCTTTATCGCACCACACCATTCTGTGTAAAAACTGCGAACACGGGATGGGGAGTTATTGTAGTCCCGCCTTTAAGCCGGCAGCGGAGGTAGTCACAGCGCCAAATTGAGGTCTGCATAGAAAGACTGGGACCAGGACGTTAGAGGATGTGAATGCACATGTTAAACTTCACACTAGATACCGACGCTGTTATTTTACATGTCCCGCCTCTTTTGCTTCCGGAGTGCCGGCATGCTATGTAAAATGACACAGTGGGGCAGCATTATGCAGGCTTCATGGTGGGTCATCTTTACGGCAGTACTGCGTGATCTCTGTGTATAAAAGGCTATTGTTGCTGAATCTTGTCAGTAATGGCAACACAGCTCCAAGAGGAGGAAGATCTGAACAGTTCTTTGCATGATCATCTCTTCTATCAATGCACTCTTCGCTGTTCAGCCTGATAACTCATTCTATCAATCTTCAGATCACTGAACTCAGATCATTGAAAAGCTGAGCATTTGAGAAGTATTGAGTGATTCCTTGGAAGGAGGGTAGATGGAGAAGTGGGTGGGTGTGTGGAGGGGGGTAGGGTGATGATCTACCAACCATTTAAAAAGGTTTTCAACCTAATCTATGTGCTTTAATTCTCTTATTGTCATGCCCAAACTACAAAGCAATTGTAATACCAATAATATTACAGATGATTTAATCTGTAATATATTTTAGAAATGCCTTATTTCTAAGCATGTTAATATATTCAAGAAAACAGAGGTAGGCAGAATACAGAGTTGGGTGGAGAAGTGGCAGATGGTGTTCAATCCAGATAGGTGTGAAGTCAAGGTCAAACTTGAAAGTAAGTACATGGATAATAGCAGGATTCTGAACAGTGTGGCAGAACAGAAGGACCTTTGGGTCCAAATCCATACATCTCTCAAGATTGCTGTCCAGGTTGATAGGGTAGTTAAAACAGCTGGCCTTCATTAATTGGGGGATTGCATTCAAGAGCCGTAAGGTTGCAGCTCTATTTTAAAAATTCTGGTTCAACCACACTTGGAAAATTGTGTTCAGTTCTGGTCACCTCATTACAGAATGAATCTGGAAGTGTTGGAAAGAGTGCAAAGGAAACTTACCAGGATATTCCCTGAATTAGAGGATTCCTCATGAGGCATGGTTGACAGAGCTATGGCTTTGCCCTTTGAGGCAAAGAAGGTTGAGAGGTGACTTAATAGAGATATACTAGATTATGAGGGGCACCAAGAGAGTGGACAGCGAACACCTTTTTTTCCCAGGGCGACAGTCGCAAATACCAAAGGCCATCTGTTTAAGGCGAGGGGAGGAAAGTTTAGGGGAGATGTCAGGGGTAAGTTTTTTTTATACAAATAATGGGTGCCTGGAATGCATTGCCAGAGGTGGTGGTTGAGGCTGGTGCAATAGGGACATTTAAAAGGCACATGGATGCAAGAAAATTAGAGGGTTATGGTGGCGAGATCAGGAAGGTTTACATGGGTCAGCCCAACATTGTGGGCCAAAGGGCTTGTACTGTGCTGTAATGTTTCATAAAAGGTAGTTGTGTTTAAACATATCTAGCAGATAAATGATAGCTCACAATAATAGTTTTGGTGAGAACAGCAACTATGGAACCAGGAATTTATGACCTGAATCAAACAAGCAACTCATACAAATAAAAATAGCAGTGTTTAACACTCTATAAATAAATGATATGTCGGTGATGTAGCTACTGTGTCAGCTTGTATAATTGATGAATGTCCTGAAGGAAACAATTGTCTTTGCGGAGCATGAGCTTGTGGAGCAAATGGTCCTATCAGTCTCTTGCAGAATCCTAACTTTAATCCCACGCTGGTTGTAAGGGTTAGTACGTTCTCCTCGTGCCTGCATGAGTTTTCTCTGGGGGCTCCAGATTCCTCCCACTGTTTGAAACATACCGGGGGTGTAGATTAATTGGGTGTAAATTGGGCAGCACGGACTCGTGGGCCGAAAGGGCCTGTTTCCATGCTGTATGTATTTATGTATGTCTACATTTAAATTTTGTGCTTTCATCTGTCAGCATCTGTAGTGGCCCAGAAGCTGCTGAGGCTTTGAAACAGGTGGCACTTTGCCCATCTAAGTCCCTATGGGACCAACAAATGAAACTCCTGACTTGCCATGTCTTCATACAGCCTGGGACAACAAAAACATGACAAGATGACAGATAGTAGTTTCAATATACAGTGACAAACAAATTAGTGGAAAGATGCTTTCTATTGAATACCAGATGTGTTGAATTCTGTGAAATGGAACAAGCAATGAAAAATTGTCAAACTCCCATCTGCGCCTTCTGTGTGCTAGATATGTGTTGAGTTCTCATGGGTTTGCATAGTTGTCAAAGGCACTTGTTTTTGTTTCTCATTAATGGGAAAGTTTCTTGGTCAAGCCAGAATTCTTGGAATGATTGAAATCCTTCTGTACAGAGCCACAAGTCTCCCCCACTTTACCCGGGAATAAATAACCAGTTAGAGTGGTGGAGTGTTTTGCTTAAATGGAGTTAAACAAGCAAGTCTGCAAGAATAAAGAAATGCATAAGAGCTTGCTGAAACCAAACCCTTCACCTGCTGCCCGAGATTACATGTAAACCTACTCCCTCTTTCTTCTTCTCATCCAGTTGTTTGAACGGGATTTGGGTATCCCTGATGAGGCCAGGATTTATTGCCTGTACTAATCACTCTTGGGAGGAAGCATCATCCTCAGTCCCACACTGCCTTTGGTTAATGAAGGAGCGGTAATAAGATAGGGCGGTAGCGGTTAGCGCAATGTCTTTACAGCTCCAGCAATCAACACTGGGGTTAAAATCCCACACCATCTGTAAGGAGTTTGTACATTCTTCCTGCATCCGCTTGGGCTTTCGTTGGGGGCCCCAGTTCCTTCCTTCTGTTCAAAATGTACTGGGGTTGTGGGTTAATTAGGTATAAATTGGGCAGCATGAACTTGTGTTTTGGTGAGAACAGCAACTATGGAACCAGGAATTTATGACCTGAATCAAACAAGCAACTCGTACAAATAAAAATAGCAGTGTTTAAATGCTCTGTGTCAGCCTGATACCATGCTATATGTCGAAATTAAACCCAAGTCAAGATTGTGTGTTCCCTTCATAGAATTGTACATCCTGGAAACAGGCCCTTCAGCCCACAATGTCTATGCCAAATATCATGCCTGCCAATTTCACTTGCCTGCATTCATTTTGTATTTCCCTTTACCCTGTTCATTCAAGTACCTGCCTGCGTGCCTCTTAAATGTTGTTACAGATCATGTTTCCACCACATCCTTTGGCAGCTCATTCCAGAGACCGGCTACTCCTTGAGTGAAAAATGTTCTCCCTTTAAAACTTTTCCCTGTACTTTTAGACTTCCCATTCTGGGAAGCAGGCTGTGAATCTGCCCAATCTGTATGTCTCATTACATGCCACCTTTCCATTTCCTTTGTTCTCGGGTAAACAGACCCACCTATCCCATCTTTCCTCGTGACTCAAGCCTGCACTTTAGATTTTAGGGTGACTGTGAATCATAGATGAGAAAGCAGAGTCCAAAAGTTAAATATCATATTCATTATCTACCAGCAATACTTGTAATTCATATTAAACACTGAAAGCAAATAACTTTCTGCAGTTAAGTTAGAACATTTTTGAATAACGTCAGCGTCTTCTGGGTATTTAAATCATTGAAGTTCTAATATTTTATGTGATTAAATCAAACTTAAGTTACAGGACAAAAGGCAAGATGTGAAATAAAATCTTCACGATGCAACTTTAAGTACATTGGTTATCCTTAGATGCTATGGGATGTGGAAGAATATCTGATTCCCCTCACCTACCATCCCCCCCACCCCTTACTTTAGAAAGCACATTTTGATAAAGTTCTTCAGGTGTATTTCATCATATAAAAGTACATGCATCATTTATAATCAGCACAGAGCAAAATGCACGGCTGTATGTTTTAAGTATTATAAATGAAGGCTGTAATGAGCAGTTTTGGAAGTGTGGTGATCTCTTCCTCCTTGTCATTCATCAATGCATTTTCAACCATGCTAGACAGTTTATAAACAGTTTGTGTCCCAGAAACCTTCCCGTGATAGATGAATGCATCATTTGAGAGGTTGCTCATCTCCAGGGAAAATACCTCAGAATGTATCTGTGACAGCAGATGATTATTCTGTTAAATGGTCACTAAAAATCAGGTAAATATTGATAAAATGGATGCCTGCCAGTAAGTTACCAGAAAGCAATGAAGGGATTCAAAGACCTGGAGAAACACACACAGAAGCTCTGCACGTTGAAGGTTCGGTTATTGTGATAGTACAGACCTATCACCAATGTATATAGTTACAGTATCTAGAGTGTAATGACTGTGCATACAGCGATTGGCTGAGAGCTTAGCCACGCCTACTGTCTGGGCCTTAAAGGGTTGTGTCCCTAGCCAGGTCGGATCATTCCGGACTGGTCGGCCACCTGTGAAGAGCTCCTGTCTTTTGCTAATAAAAGCCTTGATTTGGATCAACAAGTCTTTGGTTCTTTCGACGAGCTCTACAGTTATGGAATGTATGAACACTTTCTTTACCTCTGCGATCTCTTTCACACATGATTCAGTCTGAGGCAGAATCTGTAATATGTAGATATTAGCGGCCATTGACACATGATGTCATGTTTCAGTATTTTACATAATTTTTTTTAAAGTCGGACAAATAACCTCTTGAGCTTGCTCTACCACTCAAGAAGATCATAGACCACAGTGATTGTTGAGCAATGCACAAAACTGTTGGAGACACTCAGCAGATCATGTAGGAAGCATAGGGATATAACCAGTGTTTCAGGTCTGAGCCCCTCATCGAGGTATGTTGAAAGGCTCAGGCCCGAAAAGATGGTGATATCCCTTTGCTTAGTGTAGATGCTGCGTGACTGACTGAGTTTCTCCAGCACTTTTGTGTATTGCACATGTTATGTTGAAGTTGCATAAGACCTTGCTGAGATTTTATACACAGTTTTGGTCACTTTACCTGCAGGAAAGCTACCAATAAATTTGCAAAGAAGATTTACAAGGATGTTGCTGAAATTTGAGGAGCTGAGTTATTTGGAAAGGTTGAATAGGTTAGGACTTTATTCCCTGGAGCATCAGAGAATGAGGGGAGATTTGATAGAGTGATACAAATTGAGGGGTGTAGATAGGGTAAATGCAAATCGACGTTTTCCACTGAGGTTGGGTGAAACAAGAATGTAAGGACATGAGTTAAGGTTGAAAGATGAAGTGCTAAGGGGGAAAATTAGGGGGAGGCTGGTAAAGAATGTGGAACAAACTCTCAGCAGATGTGATGGGTGTGGGCTTGATTTCAATGTTTAAGAGAAATTTGGATGGGATATAGAAGGATGGATCCAGGTGGACTTAGTTGGGACTTGGCAGAATAATAATTCAGCATGGACTGGATGGGCCACTGGACCTGTTCCTGTACGGTTTAATATTTTTAGAAGTTTTTTCTTAGACATGCAGCACAGTAACAGGCCTTTTCAGCCCATGAGCCCGTGCCATCCAATTACACCCAATTAAACTCCTGGTACATTTTGAACTGTGGAAGGAAACCAGAAACCCCAGGGAAAACCCACTGAGACACGGGGAGAACATACAAACTCCTTACAGACAGCATGGGAATCAAACCACAGTCCCAATCGCTGCCACTGTAATACCATTGTGCTAACCGCTAGGCTAACCAATGGTTCTCTGAGATGCCTCGGAGTTTTCTTTGATCATGCACATTAAGGAAGTTTCACGGTCCTTTTGGGCTTCCTAATGACTGCCTTTAGCTATTTTTTGCAATCACTATTTCTCCAGGATTGCAGCTATAGCTCCTTTTTCTTCTTGACTGAGTTCATGACCATTCTCAACATCCAATGTTCTCTTAGTGTCCTTGTCCTTCCTTCACTCTGGAATATGGACTCTGTTATATAGTCAGAATAATGTGAACTATTTTGTAATCGCGTAAGAATACACCCTTCTCACTGTAGTGCCCCACTGTGGGGGCGTATGTTTATGTTTACGAGTGGGTGAGCAGGTTTCCTGAGATGGTGAAAGGCATCAATAAGTAAAGTCTCTTATTATTTGAATCTTGCATCTCTAAGTTATTTAGGAAGCCTCCCAAGCAACATATAAACGTAACAGACGCTAAATGGTTGATCCTTAAACATCTCCCATGTCAGTTGTAGGATTGCCCAATAACAGCTACTCCTGATTAACTCCCCTGGCTCCTGCCTAATCATTGCCTCACACCAATTTTGGGTTTTTCTTCAAGGCCCAAGCTTATCCTTGCACATAATTAACTATTCCCAAACTGCGCACCACTGCAACTCTGATCACTTGGCCGGGCTCACTTGCCAATACAAGTTCCATTGTGGACCCCCTTGTTGGTTGGCTGCTTTAAGGAGCCCTCCTGAATGCACTTAACAAATTCTGCCCCACTCAAATCACTGGCGCTAAGGACATCCGAGTCAATATTTGGGAATTTAAAATTTCCCACCATGATAACCCTGTTGCTTTTGCAGCTTTCTACAATCCAGCTTCATGTCTGGCCATCTTGTGGTTCGGTCGTCCATTGTGAGGAGATACTGGTCTTCTCGTGAAATGGGCAGGGGACCAACGATGCCAACGTGGATGTGTTTGAACTGTCATCTGGGTGGTTCAAAATGCTGGACTGAAACTTTAGTGGTAGCCTCGTACCGAGTCAACCTTGGAGAAAACAGTTGTCCTGAGCAGGTTGGCAGTGAAGTTGGTAGCGGTCCAAGGTAGTGGAAACATTGAGGCACCTGTAGTCTCTGCAAGGTTGCCAACTCCTTGTGGCCTTGGTACTACATGCAGAGGGTAAGCCCATGGGCTGTTGGACCTACAGACAATACCCAGCTCTTCCATTCATTTGAATTCCTCCTTGGCTAGTTGCATCTTGTCTGGGGGTAGTTGTCTGGCTTTTGGATGAATAGATGGGCCCTGTGTCAGAATGTGGTGCTGCACACTATGTTTTGGCATGTTGGACATGAACTGGGGTCTGAGGATAGACAGAAATTCAGCTAAGATGTGGCTGTACCTGTCGGTGGGGGTGGTAACAGTGGCCACTCTCTGGTCCTGAGCGCTGGTCATCAAGAGCTGGATCATCTGGAATGTCTGGGCACCCACCAGGCATTTAGCTTTGAGGTCCACAAGCAGGCTGTGAGCTCGGAGGAAATCTACTCCAAGAAGTGGCTTCTCAACCATGGCCAGTGTGAAATCCCAGCAGAAAATCTTGTCGCTGAGGTGTATTGGTACACGCCGCATGCCAAAGGTCTTAATGTCGGTGTTGTTGGCTGTCTGCAGGGTCAGCCCTCGTGGCTGTGTTCGGGTCTCTAAAGGCATTGGCTGAATGACACTGAGCTCAGCTCCTGTGTCGACGATGTACCACCAGCCAGTGGTTTTGACTGTCACATGCCTTGCTCGGCAAGGCACTGTAGCTATTAGTGGTGGCTGGCCTAGGCTTCTCCCGGAAACGCAATGCACAGGGCTGTGCACTTAGGAGCTTCTGCCCTCCCCACCTCTCAGCTCTGGTGATAGAAACACCCCCATGCTTCTGGTGCCTCTATTGGTCTACGAGGGCATGGCTGCTCACCGGTTGTTTTGGTTTTGGGCTGCTGCTCCATCTGGGGATGCGTCAGCTGATTCATGGTGGATTCGTTCTCTCTTTTGGTCTGCCAGAAAATGTCCACCTTCACTGCAACCTTGCGGGGTCGGTGAAATCTGCATCTACTAGCAGCAGCTGGATGTCATTGGGCATCTGCTCTAAGAACGCCTGCTCGAACATGAGGCAGGGCTTGCGGCCCTCTGCCAGTGTGAGAATTTTCTCCACAAGGGTGGATGGCATTCTATTCCCTTGGCCGTCCAGGTGCATAAACCTGGCTGCTCTCTGGCATCTCGAGAGCCCGCAGGTGCTGATGAGAAGTGCCATCAAAGCAGAGTATTTACCTTCCTCTGGTGGGTTCTGTATGAGATCGACCACTCTGGCTGTGATTTCTTGGTCAAGGGAGCTGACAACATGGTGGAACTTGGTGGAGTCTGAGGTAATCTGCTTTATCTGGAACTGTGCATCTGCCTGTCCAAACCAAATGCGTGGCTGAAGCATCCAGAAATTGGGGAGTTTGAGGGTGACTGCACTGACTGCTATAGTGCAAGTACTGTTGAGTCCAGAGATGTATAGACTCAGCAGAATCACCAATGAGGCAGCAGCTAAATGGGAGTCAAAAGAACGAGACCAATACTCAGTGGGTTAGTCTGCACTTCAGTTGTTTATTGAAACGTCCTGCGTTGCGCCTTATAAGGCCCACGGGTAAGTCCTGTCCTCACGCCAAAAAACACGTCATCACATAGCCGACTCGACCAGTGGAAACGACGGCCCCGGTGGCGCCATCTTGACGTGACTGCTCCACTGCTGCGACCGTAACACGCGAAGCCAGTTCGTCTGCAGTCAGAGATGTGCACCACCGCAAGCTGACCCATTTTCCAACTCAGTCCCACTGCCCTGCCTTCTCCCTATAACCTTTGATGCCCTGACTAATCAAGAACCAATCAATCTCTGTCTTAAATACACCCAATGACCTGAACTTCACAACTGCCCGTGGCAACAAATTTCACAGATTCACCATCACGCAGCTGAAGAAATTCCTACGCATCTCTTCTAAGGGGAACCCCTTCATTCCTCAAGTTGTACCCTCTTGTCCTAGACTCTCCCACCATGGGAAGCAACCTTTCTACATGTACTCTGTCCACACCATTCAACATGTTTCAATGAGATCCCCTCTCAATGGAAGTGCTAACCGGTGACCTTAACTATTATGAAATATGTGTTCAGATTTGTCAGCATTATCTTCTACCGTTTTCAAAATCCACGATTCAAAAGAAGCAGCAAGGTTAGAATTATAATTGCACAATCAACATTAAGAGGTGTCTCATTTTCAAAGGTGCCTATTGCTGAGTAAATTTAAAATTCTTAAAACATACATTGCATTAGTAACTATCCTACATAAGTATTTAATTGGGCTATAGAGCTCTCCAGAACGATCTGAGGTCACGAAAGACATTATTTCAATGCAAGGCTTTTTCTGCATATAAATTAATTTACAGTCGCTGCTTCGAAAATCCCAGACGCGTGACTTTTGAGGCATAAAATAGAGCAGCAAAGATACACACCATTCAGCCCAAATCAACCATGCCAACCACTCGGCAACCTATTTTAATCTCATCTCCCAGCACTAGGTTCAGAACCTTCAATGCCTAAGAGGTTTAATTGTTCATCTTTTAAATTTTAAATTTTTACGTTAGACATAGAGAAAGGTAACAGCCCCACGAGTACATACTGGGAGTGTAGGTTAACTTGGCGATATGGACTCTTGGACCAAAATGGCCTGTTACCGTGTATTCTGGTAAACTTGTACTTCTCACTTTGTTCATTTTAGATTGGTCATAGTGTTTGAGCTACCGAAAGAAAACAGAGACACATGCAGAGAGCACTTCAGCTTATACAAATCTTTATTACTAAATCTAAAATTGATATCAAACTACAATATGCAAGCTCTTCCCAATTATACTTATCAATGCCTGGACTGGTCCCAACTGCCGAAGCGAGGCAACGACCACACACTTGTAGGTCGTCGGGGCTCCGATAGCAGCTTCTCCACCTCCCCCGACCGGGATGTTGGTTAGACTCTAGAAGTTCTTCTTCTTGCTGAGAGACTTTTCCACCCCTCAGAGAGTCTCAAACTTCAGCAGTGGGACCATGGCTTATATTACCCAAAAATTGCTTACCCATAGCCCATCACCCTGAATAAATGGTTTATTTATCTTCAAGGTCTCCTGACAGTCTGCGACCAACAAAAGACAACTGCATCTCTGGACCCCATGGTGGAATTTAGGTTATGTCTTCTGATTCACATGTATACATTCTTGCATAAGCTGGTCTAAATCCTCCATTACACCGTGCTGTAGGTCTAAATTAAAATTTAAAAGGTTGCCCACCCCCGAGACACTTCTTAAATGTTCACAGCCACCCAGTTTCAATCATTCTCTCAGGTAGTACATTCCAGGTGAAGGAGGTCCCAGTCTGGCTGAGGTGTAACTCATCCTTTTAGAACATAGAAAGTTCCAGGACAGGACATACCCTTCAGCCCACTATGTTGGCCATCCCATGTAAACTTAATCAATGATCGAAACCTTCCCAAACTCAGCAACCCTTTTAAGTGTTTCTGTTGTATCAGTTTCCACCTCTACCGGTGGCAATGCATTCCAGGCTCCCACCATTCTCTGTGCAAAAGAAAACAACCCTGATGTCGTCCCAAACTTTTCTCCCTTCTCAGAAGGCAGAAGGCAGAGGGGACCAATTCTCTGGATGCTTTCAAGAAAGAATTAGATAATGCTCTTAAAGATAGTAGAGTCAAGGATTATGGGGAGAAGGCAGGAATGGGGTGCTGATTGTGGATGATCAGTCATGATCACAGTGCTGGCTCAAAGGGCTGAATGGCCTACTCCTGCACCTATTGTCTATTGTCTCTTGCCTCTGATATTTGCAACTTTCACCCTGGGGAGAAAAGGTGCTGGTTGTTAACCCAGTCAATGCCTGTCATAATCTTGTAGTCCTCTATTAAGTTACCTCTCATCCTTCTTCCCATCAAAGAAAAAAGGCCCACCTCTGTCATTAGACTTGCCTCATTAGACATGTTCTCCAATCCAGGCAAAATTCTGGTATCCTCTGCACCCTGGTACAGATCCCATCTTCCTAGAAACTGTCCCAGTGATCTAGGAACCTAAAGCCCATCTTCTAATTCTCAAACACACCCCAATTTTCAGGCCTATTGTAAGGCCAAAAATCTGTTCAAAAGACAATGCACATGCGTATTGCTTGAACAGTGAGGGAAAACATTTGTGAAATATCTGAAACATGGTTGATGGTGACTAACATCAATCTCACAGGACAGTGCAAGTTAAACACTAGTTTTAATAGACTAATATATACAGCTGGTTCTTGCCTAGGTCAGAATGGAGAGCATGAACTCCGATTGGCTTATATATACAAGGTCATCAGGTGGTAGCCCCTGGAGACCTTGTGGTGTAATAGCATATCACCACCACATTCACCTCCCCTTAATGGATTTTGACCTCCCTCCCCACCCCGATAACCAGTATCTGAAGGGCTTTCCTTTTTCTCCTGGACCTTCAGAGTACTAGGGTGGGTGGGTGAAGGGTATTGAGGGCAGAGGGTCCTGACTTTAGGTAGGAGTATGCTGAGGGGGTGTAGGGCTTCCCTTGGCTGCAGGGTGGAAGTATGCTGAGGGGGTGTAGAGCTTTCCGTACGAGTACT
Organism: Narcine bancroftii; assembly: GCF_036971445.1. NCBI lineage: Eukaryota > Metazoa > Chordata > Chondrichthyes > Torpediniformes > Narcinidae > Narcine > Narcine bancroftii. The sequence continues at coordinate 465,632,911 of NC_091469.1, forward strand.
GATTATTGGAGGTGTATTGTTCGGTGGGCCCCTTTGGAGTGACGTGATGGTCGGCTGTCCTGGTGTCTGTCATCCTTCATGCTGATCCGTAACAGTCTGCGACTCTCCCACATCGTCCATGATCCCTTTGTGCTGATCCATATGGGTCTGCGACTCTCCTGCGTCGTCCACAATTCCAGCTGGTGCAAGGTCCCTGGTGGCCACTGAGTCTTCCCGTTCATCCCTGAATGCGACAAATGCGTCAGGGTTAGCGTGCCCCAATTCCACTGGCACCACCAGTGGGTCCATTTTGTGGAGCCTGCAATGTTTCCGGAGGAGCACCGGTCCACGTGTCATCAACCAGCACCTTGATAGTCGCGGCTTTCCTCGAGAAAGAAAACATACGGTCATGAGGTGTCGTGTTAGTGGCAGTACACAACAGCGAGCGTATAGAATTTAAACCCTCCGGTAACGCGTCTTTCCACGGGTAGGTCTTTTCCATTTACAGTCAATAGGAGGGTTTTCCAGATAGTGGGATTTTACTTTCTACTTGCCTATTACCCCTGGGATTGTAGCTTGTGGTGCAGCTGGTGTCAATGCCTCTATCCTGTAGGTACTGCTGGATTTCAGCACTCATAAAGGTGGCACCCCGTCTGTGTGTATATAGCTGGGGTACCCACACATGCTGAAAATGGATTGCAGGCACTTTATTATTATGGCTGCTGGTACATCGGGGCATGGGATTGCAAAAGGAAAGCGTGAGTATTCGTCTATGGCATTAAGGAAATAGATGTTCCTGTTGTCGGAAGGGACCAGGCCTTTAAAGTCAAGGCTGAGGCGCTCGAAAGGTCTAGTAGCTTTTATCAGTGTGGCTTTATCCAGCCGGTAAATCTGCAGTTTGCATTCCACACAGATGGGACAGCCCTTGTTTACTATACTTACTTCCTCTACCAAGAATTGGAGATTTTGGGTCCCTGTGAAGTGGAACAACCTTGCAACTCCCGGGTGACCCAGCTCATTGTGCAAGCTCTGCAGTTGGGACATGTGGTTGAGGGCCCCCTGGACAGTTCATCTGGGGGCTCATTAAGCCTCCCGGGACAGTATAGAATGTCATAATTATATGTAGGCAATTCTATCCTCCAGCACAAGATTTTATCGTTTTTTTTATCTTCCCCCTGTTCTGGTTGTCAAACATAAAAAGCCACGGATCGTTGGTCCGTGACGAGGGTGAAGCGTTTACATGCCAGATAATGTCTCCAGTGCCTTACCACTTCCACTATGGCTTGAGCCTCCTTCTCCATTGCTGAGTGTTTTACCTCGGACCCCTGTAGGGTCCGTGAGAAAAAGGCTACCAGTCACCTCTCCTGGTTCTGTGTGGCAGCTAGCGCTACATCTGTGGCATTGGTCTCCACTTGGAATGGGATCATCTCATCTATGGACTGCAGGGTTGCTTTTGCGATCAGGTCCATAATATCTGTGAAGGCTTTGATAGCTACTGGGCAGAGAGGGAAAGCTGAGGCTTTTATGAGTGGGCGAGACTGTCGGCATAGTTGGGGACCCCCTATGCATCCCAAATATCTCTTTAAGATTTTCTCTGTGTGTGGGACTAGGAGGTCTAGAAGCGGGCACATGCAGGCAGGATCCGGGCTGATTTCCCCGTTCTGTACCACATATCCCAGGACGGCCAGTTTCCTCGTGCTAAAGACGCATTTATCCCTATTATACGTTAGATTGCGTTTCTCTGCTGCCTGAAAAAATGTTTAAGGTTAATGTCATGGTCAACTTGCGAGTGGTCGCAAATCGTAACATTGTCAATGTATGGGAACAATGCCTGGAGTTGGTACTCATCTGCTATGCGGTCCATTTCCCGCTGGAACAGGGACACTCCGTTGGTGATGCCGAAGGGGAGACAGAGAAACTGATATAGCCTGCCATCTGCCTTGAACGCTGTGTATATGTGGTCGCTCTCACTAATGGGCAACTGATGATGCTCTGCCTTGAGGTCTATAGTAGAGAACACTTTATACTGAGCAATGCTATTTACCATATCCACAGTACGTGGTAATGTGTAGGCATCCAGGTGCGTAAATTTATTGATTGACTATAATCAACCACCATTCGCTGCTTCTCCCCAGACTTCACTACAACGACCTGTGCTCTCCAGGGTCTGGAGCTCTTCTCTATAACATCCTCCTGCAGGAGTCTGCAGACTTCTGCTCTCATGAAATCTCTGTCCCTCGGCTGTACCTCCTGTTCTTGGCTACTGCGGTGCAATTGGAGTGAGGTCCGTGAATTGTGGGAGGGTTCTATCTTCAAGGCTGTCAGGGTACAGTGTCGCCTGTTCTTAAGGATCAGTGGGGGAAGGGGCCCATTGTCCTATTGTGATGCTTTTCAATTGGTACTGAACGTCCAGCCCCAGCAGGAGTGCAGTCTGCCTTTCGGCCTTTTTTGGTGGAGGTGTGGGAGTGGGAAGTACTGGTTGGTCATGTGGCTGTGTGGACTGGTGATCCTCTTGTATGGGATTAGGTCCTGCCATCAAGTCTAGGGTAGTGATATTTTTTGGGGCGGGCGTATCCAGGGTCCTGATTTCTAGAGTGGGTGGTCTAGTCCTCTGGGGTGACTTGATGGACGATTGTTCTAATGACTTCTGCCGCGCTCCTTCTTGATCCGTAAACATCTGTGTTTCCTCCGGGTTGTTCACACATCCGGCCGGCGCGAGATCCCTGGTGGCCACCGAGTCTTCTCTTCCATCTGGGAATGTGACGAAGGCGTACTGAGGTTTCGTGTGCCTCAACTCCACTTGATCCAACAGCGGGTCTGCTTTGTTGGGTCTGCAGTGCTTCTGGAGGAGAACAGGTCCCGGTGTCATCATCCATTTAGGTAGCACTATGCCCCTCGTGGCTTTTCTTGTGAAAGAAAAGATACATTCATTTGGGGTCATGAGTGTGAACAGCGGAGGGGGTTCTATGTTCAGGACAGACAGGCTGCAGTGTTGTTTCTTCGTTAGACGTAGTGGGGGGGGGGGGTGGTGAGTACGCCCTTGCTTGGTCTTTCAGGGAGAGGATGAAATCTCTAACAGACTCTCCTGCTTGCTGTGACCTGGTCATGAGCCTGTGTCTAGAGTGGAGCTCGCTGTGGCCTTTATTATAATGTCTCTGTAAGGTGCTCATAGCCTCTTGATAGGACTTAGCATTCTGTATAAGGGAGTATGGGCGATTTCCCCCAGCTGAGCTAGCAATAGCATTAACATCTCTTCCTCTGATGCCCCATCAACCCCCATATAATTTATTTAAAAAAAACTCTGCCACCGGCCAAAGTGCGGGCTTTCTCCGGGGGTTCTGGGGTCCAGTTCCGGCCTGTCGGGCCTCAGCACTTGGCTAAACCTGAGCCTCTGATTCAGTGACTGGGGGGTGGGGGGTGCATACTCATGCAGCCACTTGATCCTGGGGAAGTGTGTGCCCCCTCTGGGGAATCGGGGTTAGCTGGGGATCTCTCAGGGGTAGCAATCCATCCACGCAGTCCTGGCGGTCGATTATGATTGGGAGGGCAACTTGCCGTACGCCTTCTGCCCGCGTTTGTCGCGATCCTTGATTATTAATCAGGCACCCGGGGGCTGCATGGCTGGTCCTGGTTCCGGTGAATTAACTAACAGGCAGGGCTCTTGGCCGCTCTTTACCTGCTTCAGGGTACTTCTGCCCTTCTCATAGTCTATGGTCGCTGGGTGAGTCCCTCTCTCTCACGCAATTTCGGTCCCGCAGCTCTCTGTCTGGTCCATACTCGGTTGCATGTGCGTGGGAGCCATCTCTGTTTTCAGGTCCTTAAATCGGGTTTAGGTGGAGTCGGGAGCATGGGCGAGAGCAGAAGTAGCTTCCATCCTGGTTAATATGTTAGTCTATTAAATTGATGGTGACTAACATCAATCACACGAGACAGAGTGCAAGTTAAACGCTAGTTTTAATAGACTAATATATACAACTGGTTTTGCCTCTGTGCAAGCCTAGGTCAGAATGGAGAGCATGAGCTCCGATCAGCTTATAGATACAAGGTTATCAGGGTGGTGGCCCCTGATGACCTAGTGGTGTAATAGCATATCCACCACAATGGTGTCCTAATTATTCATTTTAATTTAAATTAGACATACAACATGGTAACAGACCCTTCCAGCCCACAAGCCCACGCGACCCAAATACACCCATGTGACTATTTAACCTACTAACTCAGTATGTCTTTGGAATGTGGAAGAAAACTGGAGCATCCAAAGGAAACCTTCACAGACACAGGGAGAACAGACAAACTCCTTACAGACAGCACTGTATTCAAACGTGAGTCGCTAAAACCTACACTAACCCTGCTACCCTGATTCTGCAGATGGAAATGAGTGCTTTACCCGAATTATACTAGGAATGAAAGGGTTAGCATATAAGGAATGTTTGTCAATTCTTGGACTGTACCTGTTGGAATACAGAAGGATGAGGGGGACCTCATAGAGGCATTTTGAATGCTGAAAGGCCTGGACACAGTAGATGAGGCAAGGATATTTCCCATGGTAGGGGAGTCTTGGACAAGAGGGCACACCTTCAGGATAAAAGGGAGTCAATTTAAAAGAGAACTGCAGAAAAAAATTCTTTAGTCAAAGAATTGTGAGTCGGTGGAACAGGCAGCTCTGGAAACTAGGTCATTGGGAGTATTTAAAGCAGAGATTGATAGGTATTTAATTAGTCAGGGTATCAAGGGTACGGGGAGAAAGTAGGGAGTGGGGCTGAGTGGGAGGATGGATCAGCTCATGATTAGAATGGAAGAGCAGACTCAATTGGTCAACTTTTACATATCTTGTGGTCTTATGAGATGCTTTTTCTTTATTGCTCTGCCTTTATTTTTACTGTTCTGTAATGCAGTTGTCCTTTGCTCTTTCTTTGAGTTCAGTAACTTTTGAACTTATTTTTCTAATAGATATGAATGGATTTGATTAGGTTAGGAAAGGTTTTTAAATTTATAGTAAGTGAAATCCTACTAGAGTTTGCACATGGGTAATATATCAAAGGCGATGTCGTGCCTTTGCAGAGAAAGGCTCAGAGGCTTCTTGTTCTCTTAATTAACTGCTAGATTTACACTTTTTTCACTTTGAATATAAACGCTCTTCGTTGAATTTAAGCTTATCAAGTTAAAGCTGTCACTATTGAGGATTGGAACATTTCCCCACACTTCCCAGTGTCAGCATTAGGCTCTCTCAGATGTTGAGCAAAGCTCCCTCTAATCTTCCCCATCAGAGAGGCAAGGTTTTTTTTCTGGTTGGAATATGTAAGTGACTTACGAAGATGAGGACAATTCTCCTGGGTCATTATTTCTGGCTAAGCCTTTAAAGCTCTTACACAATTGGACGATGACTACATTAGAACATGTGAGCAGAAAATATCATCTGGCAATATGTGCAACATTGATAATACTTAGAAACCAGATTAAATGTTCCAATATCTCTCACAAAATGATGTAGTTTAGTTGCAAGCCAATCATTTCTTGACTGGGACATCACTGCAGGAACCTTGGGCTTCAGGAATATATGACTTACCAGGATGTTGCCCGGATTGGAGAACATGTCTTATGAGGCAAGGATGACAGAGCTAGGGCTTTTCTCTTTGGAGCAATGAAGGATAAAAGGTGACTTAATCGAGGTTTATAAGATTATGAGAGGCTTGGATAGGGTGGTCAGCTGGCATCTTTTAGCAAATACCAGAGGACATTTGTTTAGGTTGAGTGGAGGAATGGTTAGGAGAGTTGTCAGAAGTAAGTCTTTTTGTACAGAGAATGGTAGGTGCCTAGAATGCATTGCTGGGGAAGGTGATGGAGGCTGGTTCAATAGGGACAATAGATTCTTATATAGGCGTGTGAATGTAAAGAAAAATAGTGTTATGGGTATGAGGAGGATTATATTTTTACAGAGTAGGTGTACATTGGTGGGCTCAGCATCTTGGGCTGAAGGGCCTGTACTGTGGTCTGATGTTCTATGTTCCATGAATCTTCAACCTGTTGGAATGCAGATGGGTTAAGTGGGTGAAATGAGAACTCAGTGTCCTTGCAGGAAGCAAGGTGGGAGAATGTACAGTTGAGATCACTGTGTGAGTCGCTGTGCTTATAATAAAGGTTGGTTATTGTTGTTTTTTCTATCTTGGACCACTGAAATGAGAACAGGGTGGGAATTGGCACCAAGTGTTGTAATGTTTTTGAGTGCTGCATGAATTCAGGAAGCAGCACAAATGCACATCCTGTAAAAGTAAGGAAAGTGGATCTGAGCAGGACCGAACCAAGGACTCTTCCTCGGTATGCATAGCTAATCAAAAGGTTGAGCAGGGAAGCGAGTGTAGTGGTGGAGGGATGTGGTTGAGCATCTGTTGAAGGGGAAGCAGTTGACCCTCATACTATTCTGGTATAGGATGGAGACACAGAGTGGTTTTATATCAATGGAAGAGTTGAGTTAATTGGGTCCTGTCAACTGGAAACTGTCGACATGGCTGAGGGTCTCAGAGGTGTCACAAGTGTTAGCGAGAAGGAACCGGGCAGAAGGCGAAAGGATAATGTCGAGATGGGAAGAAGTAAGTTTGGTCGGGCAGAAGGTATGAGCCTGCCTGAACATTCCTGCTTGCCGATCTGGGGCATCTGCTGGCAGCATGGTTAGCGCAAAGCTATCACAGCAGCAATGACACAGGTTCGAATCGGGTGCCCTTTGTAAGGAGTTTGTATGTTCTCCTCGAGGCTGCATGAGTTTCCTCCAGGCACTCCAGTTTCCTCCCACCCTCCAAAAATGTGGGCCGGAAGAGCCTGTTCCTGTTTACCTAATTTAAAAAAATGTTCTATATCCTTTTGATCCCTTCCTATCCATGTTTCTGTCCAAATGTCTTTTCAATATTACAATTACGCCCACTTCTATCACTTTCTCATAGCTCATTCCCGAGCAGAGGAGTAAGTTGAGAGAAACGCAGAGAATGTGCAAAAATCAAGATTGATTTTGATATTAATTCAGCAAGGAAAAATGGCTTTTGGTTGTCAGACGATGCAGTTGAGCTAATTGGAAAAGATGTGAAACTGCATGGATGGCATCGAGGTCAAGATCTAAAAGAGGTCCCCTGATCTTTGGCACCCAATGAGCCCAAACTATGGTGTGAACTCCCCTACTTCTCTCTGGTCTCTCTTATAAAGTGTCATACAGACCAGGTTTATGGGCCCCCTCTCCTTCTTTCCTTCATTTTATAATTTCAGATGGAAACATCTGCAGTAAGTGCCTTGATGGATTTTCCTGTTAAATGCAGGCTGTAGCTAGAATTAGATAGTAAAGTATTATTTAAGTTGGCCTGACTCTACAAGACCACAAAAATTAATTAGTATCCTAAAATCAGTGATTAAATTAATTATGAATCAACCAGAAATTGATTTTGTAAACATATCCTGATGGGTTTAACATGAAGTGTCTTGGCAGTATTATGATGGATGTATTCTAAAACACAAGTTTAAATACAGCGAGAAACATAATGAATGATCATGTGTTGTAGTAGAATGTGATTTCAATTATCTGCTAGATTTCATTTCCAGTATTTGATCTTGTAGGAGACTGTTTGGTTCATGCATTTGCATGAGTGCTTTCCTTGATGGAATTGTAACTTTAGCTTTCTAATCCAGTTATTGCCCAAATGCCAGGTTTAAAAAGATCCACTTTCCATCAAAGTCTTGGGAGATCAGAATGAGGTCAATTCACATTTAATGACCCTAAATGTTAATCATGTAAATGTTTAAAGAAACATTTGGATAAGATTTGACAGACAGGATTTGAGGGATATCAGTCGCTCGGTATTCAGGATGAGGTGGCAAACTGTAATGTTAAACATTATTATCAGGCCAGTGACCCGGCCTCAAATCCACTGCTTCTCCAGGGAATTTGTGGGTTCTCCTGTGATCTCCATGGGTTTTCTCTGGGTTCTCCAGTTTCCTCCCACTCTCCAGAAATGTATGGGGTTGGAAGGTTAATTGAGTGTAATTGGGCAGCGCAGATTTCCATGGCTGGGATGGACTTTCACTGCGCTGTATTTTTAAAATTAAAATAAATTGCAGCAGCCCGAGCAGAGGTATTTGAAACATCCTTAGTTTTGAGAGAGGTGGTGGAGGATCAAAGAATAGCTAATTGTTGTGAGTGAGGGAACAAGTTTGGTAGGTCACACACAGTTTACAGCAGCTGTGGGAAAGTATTAGTGGACAATTAATAATGAATGTGTGGGAACAAAACACACACACCCACCCACACCCACCCACACATTGAACTGGTACATACAATGATCAGGGAAAGATCACTACAATGCCCCACCACCCCTTGACTCAGTGCAGGCCCGGCTCTATGCTACAAGGGACACTAATTAAATGCTCCCAACCCTTTTAACAGTGCATATCTTACCAAAAGTTTCTCCAGCACCCTTCCACATTTCTAGGCCTGGAGTGAAGCAGGGTGGTCCCTGTAGAGCTCGTCGAAAGAATCAAAGACTTGTTGATCCAAACCAAGGCTTTTATTAGCAAAAGACAGGAGCTCTTCACAGGTGGCCGACCAGTCCGGAATGATCCGAACTGGCTAGGGACCCAACCCTTTAAGGCCCAGACAGTAGGCGTGGCTTAGCTCTCAGCCAATCACTGTAAGCACATTCTAGATACTGTAACTATATACACTATATACATTGGTGATAGATCTGTACTATCACAGTCCCAAGCTGGCAAAGAGGGAGGTAAAAGAACAAAGGGTCTGGCCCAGGTCGTTACCAGGAGAGTGGCTCAGTGTCAGAAGGGTTAATCCAATTACAACAGCCAATGGCCCAAGGCCAAGTACAGGCAGGCTGGAGAGTCCAGTCCAGCTAATTTACATGGGTTGGCAAGGTGTGCACTAATGGGTGGGGTGCAACCAAAATTTGATTGGCTGCTGGTTTGTCCTCCAACTAGGTAGGGGGCCATGTTGTCACGTGACAGCCACAACCCTTCCCAATACATTAATGTTGTACTGCTGTTTAAGAAATTATCTAAGTATAATTTGGGTAATTATTTGGGTAGTTATTGAAAGATATCATAACAGATCCAATGTACAAATACTTGGATGGACAGGGACTGATTAGGGATAGTGAACATGGTTTTGTATATGGTAGGTCATCTCTTACAAAATTTAGAGTTTTGCAAAGATGTTACAAGGAACATTGATGAAGGAAAGGTGGTGGGTATTGCCTTCAAGGACTTTAGTAAGGCCTTTGACAAGGTCCTGCATAGAAGCTTAGTCAAGAAGGTTCAGTTACTCAGTATCCAGGATTATGTAGAAAATTAGATTAGATATTTGGTTTGCTGGAGAAGCCAAAGAGTGGTAGTAGATGTTTGTCCACCTAACTGGAGGCCTGTGACTATGTCCACCTAACTGGAGGCCTGTGACTAGTAGTGATCGGCACTGGGTCCATTGTTGTTTATCATCTATATCAATGATCTGGATAATAATGTGGTAAATTGGATCAGGAAGTTTGCAGATGATACAAAGATTCGAGATGTAGTTGAGTGAGGAAGGCTTTCAAAGCTTACAGCGGGATCCGGACCAGCTGGAAAAATGGACTGCAAAATGGCAGATGGAATTTAATGCAGACAAGTGTGAGGTGTTGCACTTTGGGAGGACTAGCCAAGGTAGAACCTACACAGTAAATGTTAAGGTACTGAGGAGTGCAGTAGAACAGAGGGATTTGGAAACATATACATAATTCCCTAAAAAGTCACTTGTTTCCCTGTTGTTTGATTCAATAACTCTCTAAATGGCCATACAAATATTGTTCTGTTGGTAACAGAAATATTAGATCTTTGACCATATTAGTAGAAACTTGAAAATTAAATTCAAGATTAAAATATGTATTTTTTGTAGAAATCATCTATATTTTCAATCCACTACTCATAGTGAACTAGAAGTAATCATCTTACAATCTAAAAACTTCTGACCAATGCACAAATGCATTTGTTAAATCTCTACTCAGTAATTCCAGGGGCAACAGGACCACTCAAATATCACAGTACAGACATTAATGCCAAATCAACAATGGCCAGGGTTTTCTCTCCTCCCTGCTACCTCCCCCCATCTGCTTTACAAGACCAACGGAGGCAAGAAGGTCCATGATATATCATGAGCTGTCACAGATAATGCAGACCTTTATGCATGCTCAGTCTTTCAGAAAGAATGATCCTATTCACCTACTCCTTCACTCCATTCCTTGTAGGTTTCTCTTGCCTTTAAGTATTTAACAAAATTGAATTTCAATTTTTACATTTTAATAACACAGCATATTAGAGGGCCCTTCTGGCTCATGTTGTCCAATTAATCAACCACCCAGTCGGTGTTTGGAGGGTGGGAGGAAATAGAGCACCCTGGGAAAACAAACACAGGTCATGGAGAGAATGTACAAAGACCTTACAGACAGTGCTGGATTCAAACCCAGGTTGCTTCTGCTGTGGTAGTGTCATGCTAACCTCTATGTTTACCATGCAGCTCATTTATCCCATTCCCTTTTCAATATTCAGGGTATTAACAGTTATGGGAAGAAGGCAGGTGAGTGGGACTGAGTGGAAGAATAGATCAGCTCATGATGGAATGGTGGAGCAAACCCGATGGACCGAATCACTTACTTCTGCCCCTATATCTTATGGCCTTATGGTCATGGAATGTCACCGAAGCTCCCACACGTGGAATTGATTGAATGACCTGTTTTAGCCCTGATAAATATTGACCAGAACATTGGAAATCATTCCCAGCTCCTTTTTATGATAATGCTCTGCATTCTGTCATGCCACCCAAATGACCAGAAGGGGGGCTTCACATTATATTCAGTCAGACAGATGATGGCACTAACTGTGCAGCACTCCCCCAGCCTGGATTTTATGCTCCTCTCTTTGAAATGACACGCAGGTTAAAGGTACCTAATTTTTTTTTGCCACCATTGCACATGTTCCAGCCTGCTTTACCACAGTGCTCGCAAGACCTGGGACTTTCCTGGAAGGTCAAGCTACAGGAATGCTGGGCAATCATTTCAGTGTAAACCACAGGAGGATGGTAATTACTAATGAACCATAAACCATTGAAGATTACATCACAGAACAGGACCTTTCCCTCTTCTACTCTGTGCTGAACTATTTTTAGGCCTCGTCCCACTGACCTGTACCCAGTCCATAGCATGTACCTGTCCAAATTCTTCTTAAATGTTAATTTTTAAAATATTTTATTTAAAATTTAAAATCACAAAACATAGCATTAGTTACTACATATTAATACAGACATAGTGTGATTAGTTATTTATATTAAAAAACCCAACCACCCTACTAATACCCTCCCTCCTCCCTTCCCCTCCTAAAAAGAAAAAGAGATTATCATCTACTACAATCACATTTAAACTTTTTGGCTGCAAGAACGGTGGCACCCATCGGCGCGGACCGAGATATCAAATTTTAACACCAGTAGTTTTCAAATAAGGGCTCCAAACTTTAGTAAAGAAAAAATATTTATCTTTTAAATTATATGTAATTTTTTTCTAAAGGAATACAGGCTTTCATTTCATTATGCCATCTTTTCATACCTAAAACCGAGTCTGATTTCCAGGTAAAAGCTAAACACTTCTTAGAAATGGCCAGAGACAAATGCAAAAATTCAATTTGATGCATAGTCAACCTCAATTTTAAAGCTATTGACTTAATATCTCCTAATAAAAACAGCAATGGGTCAAAAGGTAAATTCACTTTTAATATCTGTTCCAAAAACGATTTAATTTGCAACCAAAAGTTTCTAACCTCAGGTCAGATCTACGTCGAATGAAGAAAAACACCTACTTCTTGACTGCACTTAAAACATAAATCTGAAGAACTAACATAACGTAACATAACATAACATAACATAACAATTACAGCATGGAAACAGGCCATTAGGCCCTTCTAGTCTGCACCGAACCAAACACTCCTCTCTAGTCCCACCTACCTGCACAATGACCATAACCCTCCACCTTCTTCTCATCCATATACCTGTCCAGCTTTTTCTTAAATAATAAAATTGACACTGCCGCCACTATTTCTCCCGGAAGCTCATTCCACACCGCTACCACTCTCTGAGTAAAGAAGATCCCCCCTCATGTTACCTCTAAACCTCTGCCCCTTAACTCTTAACTCATGTCCTCTTGTTTCAATCTCTCCTACTCTTAATGGAAATAGTCTATCCACATCCACTCTGTCTATCCCTTTCATAATCTTAAATACCTCTATCAAATCCCCTCTCAACCTTCTACGCTCCAAAGAATAAAGACCTAATATAACCATATAACCATATAACCACTTACAGCACAGAACAGGCCAGTTCGGTCCTACTAGTCCATGCCGTAGCAAATCCCCACCCTCCTAGTCCCACTGACCAGCACCCGGTCCAAACCCCTCTAGTCCCCTCCTATCCATGTAACGATCCAGTCTTTCCTTAAATGTAACCAATGATCCCGCCTCGACCACGTCTGCCGGAAGCTCATTCCACATCCCCACCACCCTCTGCATAAAGAAATTTCCCCTCATGTTCCCCTTATAATTTTCCCCCTTCAATCTTAAACCATGTCCTCTAGTTTGAATCTCCCCCTTTCTTAATTGAAAAAGCCTATCCACATTTACTCTGTCTGTCCCTTTTAAAATCTTAAACACCTCTATCAAGTCCCCTCTCAATCTTCTACGCTCCAGAGAAAAAAGCCTCAGTCTGCACAACCTTTCCCTGTAACTCAGACCCTGAAATCCTGTCAACATTCTTGTGAACTTCTCTGCATTCTCTCTATTTTGTTTATATCTTTCCTGTAATTTGGTGACCAAAACTGTACACAGTACTCCAAATTTGGCCTCACCAATGCCTTGGACAATTTCATCATAACCTCCTTACTCTTGAATTCAATACTCCGATTTATGAAGGCCAACATTCCAAATGCCTTCTTCACCAACTAAGTTGAAAATTTTTCAATTTATGCAAAGTCAAGTACAATTGATGTAAAAAAATTATATTCCACTCATCTATAAGGTACATTTATTACCTCATTCATACTATCTTTACACAGATTTATCCAAACATTTTCATCAGTCTTTCTATCTAAATCTGATTCCCATTTCATTCTTGATTTATAAAGATCTGGTTTTGGCATTTTGTTTTGTAGCAACTTAAACATCTCAGAAAAAAAAATATTAAAATTGAGCCAGCATTCACCGCTGGGGACTCATTCCACCCCTCTCTGTGTGAGGAAGTCCCCCCTAATGGCCCTGCTAAACCTTTCCCCTTTCACCCTTAACCCATTTTCTCTGGTTAATATTTCACTTACCCTCAGTGGAAAAAAGCCTACTAGCATTTATTCTATCTATGGTCCCTCATAATTTTATATCATCATTGTCGAAAAAGACTTGTGCCTGGCACCAAGTAAGAACTGAACAAAGATGGATCCAAAATTAGCAAAGTATTAAGTTGAGGCGTTCAGTTATTAATTATTTCAAACATATTAAGTTCGCTGGAGGTAAACAAGAAAATCTGCAGATGCTTGGGGTTGTGCGGGAGATGAATGTGTTGTAAGATTCAACAGGTCATGCAGCGTCCATCGGAAGAAAAGGGCAGTCGAAGTTTCAGACCTGAGCCCTTCTGAATTAAATTCACTATCTGTTGATGAGTATATTCCTGAGGGTTTCGCTGCAGCAGGTTTAAACGAGTTGCTCTTGTAACTTTGTTCTGTTGAAAATGAATTCAAGGAAGACCCATTTGTAGTGAAACAATTCCAGGGCCCAAGTCGCTTGTCAGGAATATAACTATTAAAATTGTTTATTACTCCAGGTGATAGGAAGTGCAACTCGCACACCTCCTCTGTAGCGAATGAATCACTTAATTACCAAGAGAAAATGAATATCGCCCAGTGGCACTGAAGTGCTTTGACAACTGGTAACTGAACGCCTCAACGCGCACCTTCCAGTGACATTCAACCCATTCTAGTTTGCCCACTGTCCACAGAAGATGCAATAGCCTTGACCCTCCATTCCATCCTGACCCACCCAGAGAATGATGCCTCATACTTCAGTTCAGCATTCAACACAAGCATACATAGAACCATACAGCCCAGTACAGGCCCTTCAGCCTGAACTCAAGGTTGTGCAGAACTATATATTCCTTCCAAAAAAAAAGTCCTAAACCCTCCCTGCCCTGTAACCCTCTATTTTTCTTTCATCCTTGTGTCTGTCTAAGAGTCTCTTAAATGCCCCCAATGTTTCAGCCTCCACTGTTTAGAAGGATGAGGGGGGACATGATTAAGGTATACAAAATTATCAAGGGGATAGACAGGGTGAAGTCGGATTACTTGTTCCCAATGATGGGGGAGACGAGGACTAGAGGGCATAGTTTAAGAATACAGGGTAGGCCCTTTAGGACGGAGATGAGAAAACATTTTTTTACCCAGAGAAGTGTGAATCTATGGAATGCTCTGCCACAGAGGGTGGTAGAGGCAGATTCGCTGATTATGTTCAAAAGAGAGTTAGATAAGACTCTAGTGGACAAAGGAGTTAAGGGTTATGGGGATAAGGCTGGAAAGGGGTACTGATAGTAGTGATCAGCCATGGCGGTGCTGGCTCGACGGGCCGAAGGGCCTACTCCAGCTCCCAATGTCTATTGTCTATTGCCATCCCTGGCAAGGCATTGCATACCTGAGGTATCTCCATTCCTCAGGGGCTGGTGGATAAACTATCCTTGCTGGGACTTAATACCCCTTTCTACCACTTAATTCTGGATTTCTTGACTGAAAGGCCATGGTCTGTCCAGGTTGGCAGCAGATCCATCACACTGAACCCTCGTGCACCTCAGGTCTCTGAACTCGGCCTGCTATGGTTCAGGCTGCTCACTCATGACTGCACACTTCTAACAGGATCATCAAGCTTGAGGATGATAAAGAAGAACAGCAACAGGAGCCCCAACAGATGACTAGCCCAGAAGAAGAGGACCAACAGCAAGAAGCCAAGCAAGAAGCCCAGCAAAGTGAGACAAGCAACTCAACAAGAAAGTCAGAAGAGAGACAGATACAAGGAAGAGAAGTAGAAGACACAAACACAGGTGCAGACATAGAAGAAGAGGATGAAGAAGACCAAGCTCTGCACAGAGGAATAGAAGATAAAATAGATGGACGGTATATAGATTTTAAAAAATTTCAAGAACAAATGAGAGCATTAAAAGAATGGTTGACATTAGCATTTAGTGAAATGAAAAGAAAAATGAAAAGTACAGAAGAAAAAGTGAATAGAAAAAGTGGACATGACAGAAATAGGGAAAAGATTAGAAAATGTGGAAGAATGAGAAAAGGCTGTAGAAATGGAAGAAGGTGACAAAAAAGTTAAAGAAACACAGGAGTTGTTAGTTCAGAAGATGGATATAATGGAAAACTATAGTAGGTGAAACAATATAAAGATAGTGGGCCTAAAGGAAGATGAAGGCGGCACAAATACGAAATAATTTATAAAATAATTGATCCCAAAGGTCCTCGGAATGCCAGAAATACAGGAAGGAATGGAAATAGAAAGGGCACGCAGAACACATATTATATTATGGGATTTATATTATGGGATGCAATGAGAGCCTTAATTAGAGGGCAGATAATAAGTTATGTAACTAAGATGAAAAAGGACTACAATCGGGAAATAGAACAGTTGGAAAGAGGGATAGAAAGTACAGAAAAAGAACGAGCAACAAGGGACGATATAACAAAAAGAAGAGAATTGGAGGACAAAAAAATAAAATATGAAACATTACAAATGTATAAGGTGGAGAAGAACATAATGAAAATAAAGCAAAAGTATTATGAACTAGGAGAAAAAACACACAAACTATTAACCTGGCAACTTAAAACAGAACAAGCTAAAAGAACTGTATTAGCATCATGGGAAAAGGACAAACAAATTACATATAATCCAATGGAGATTAATGAGAACTTTAAGGAATTTTATGAACAATTATACCAAACTGAGAATGAGGAGAAAGATGATAAAATAGAAGAGTTTTTAGCTAAAATTGAATTGCCGAAATTGCAAGAGGAGCAAAACAAGCTGATAAAACCATTTGAAATAGAGGAAGTACAGGCTATATTAAAAAAGCTGCCGAACAATAAAACACCTGGAGAGGATGGATTCCAAATAGAATTCTATAAAACATTTAAAGAGTTATTAATTCCTCCTCTCCTGGAAGTAATGAACCAGATAGAAGAAACACAAAACTTGCCAGATTCATGTAAGACAGCAATAATTACAGTAATACGAAGGATGGGGAAAGATCCACTAACACCAGTATCATATAGACCAATATCTCTACTTAATTCAGATTATAAGATAATAGCAAAATTATTAGCAAACAGATTGGCTGACTGTGTACCATAAATAGTAAAACAAGATCAAACTGGATTTATTAAGATAATGTCTGTAAATTTATTAATTTAATTCATGCAGTTCAAGGAAATAAGATGCCAACAGTGGCTATTGCTTTAGATGCAGAAAAAGCCTTTGACAGGGTAGAATCAAATTATTTATTCAAAGTATTAGAGAGGTTCAACCTACCAGAGAAATATATTAATTGGATTAAAGCATTATATAATGGACCATTGGCGAAAGTGACAGTAAATGGATATGTATTGAACCAATTTAAATTAACTATGTCAACTAGGTAGGGATGTCCACTACCTCCCTCACTATTTGCTTTAGCAATAGAGCTATTGGCAGAACTGATAAGAACAGAAAATAAAATAAAAGGGATAAAAATAAAGAAGGAGTATAAAATCAGTTTATTTGCAGATGGCATCATAGTATACTAAACAGGACCAGAAATATCAATAAAAGAACTACATAAGAAATTGAAGGAATATGAAGAAATATCGGGGTACAAGATTAATGCAAATAAAAGTGAAGTAATGCCAATGAGTAATGCGGATTATACAGAATTTTAAAAAGAATTACCATTTCAATGGCAAACACAAGCAATCTAACACCTAGGTATTAGATTAGACAATAATTTAAGCCACCTGTACAAATTAAATGTTCAGCCATTAATAAAGAAATTACAGGAAGACTGAGAACATTTGAAAGAATTACCTAACATTGATAGAGAGGGTAAATTTTATTAAAATGTATGTCTTCCCAAGGATACAATAATTATTTCAATCGTTACCAATTCCCTGAACAAAGAAATTCTTCAATGAACTCAAGAGAATAATAAGGAAATTTTTATGGAAAGGTTGGGGGGGGGAGGGGGGAACCGACAATAGTGTTAGATAAATTAACAGAGAGGTACAACCAAGGTGGCTTGCAGTTACCAAACTTTAAAGATTATTAAAGAGCAGCACAATTAAGGTATTTATCAGATTTTTATTAGACAAGGGAAAAACCAGATTGGACTAAGATACAGCTAGATAAAATAGGGGAAAAGGTACTGGAACATATACTTTATAAGTGGGATGAAAACCTGGTGCAATATAAAAGCTCACCAGTACTGCATCATTTACTCAATATATGGAAGAAGATTCACTGAGAAAGGAAAAAAACAAATTACCAACTACCAAAATTATTATTGATGCAAAATAAGCTAATCCCTTTTACAATAGATAACCTTTCCTTTAGAGAATGGGAGAGAAAAGGAATTAAAAGAATAGAAAATTGTTTTTTTGGGAAATAATTTATTAACATTTGAACAATTGAAGTTCAAATATGGAATAACTCATGGTACAATGTTTGCCTACCATCAACTGAAAGCCTACTTAAAGGATAAATTGGGAAACAGACTGAGATTACCAGAAGGAAGCAGCTTTGAATATGTGATTACAGACACAATGATAATTAAAAGATTTATAACGAACATGTACATCAAGCTGCAAGAGAAGGAAAATTACGAAATAAGCTATAAACCCAAAGTGGGAAAAAGATTTAAACATAAAGATAAAAAATGAAACATGGGAAAAGTTATGCTCTGGAACTACGAATAATATAATAAAGAAAAGGTTACGCATGATACAGTATAATTGGTTACACAGGTTATATATCACGCCCCAAAAGTTAACAAAAAAAGGGATCCAACATTATCAGATAGATGTTTTTGCTGTAAGAAGGAAATGGGAACAACAGTACATGCAATTTGGGCATGTGAGAAAGTGAAAAAGTTTTGGGAAGATCTAAATCAGGTATTAAATAAAATCATGAAAAACAATATACCAAAAAATCCAGAGATCTTTCTTCTAAGTAATATAAGAAGTAAAGAATTGGGCCTCAAACTGGATAAAGTGCAAAAAAGATTTATTATGATAGCCGTAGCTGTAGCAAAAAAATGTATAATGTCAACTTGGAAATCAGAAGAGAGCCTGAGAGTACAGCAATGGTACATAGAAATGAATAAATGTATTCCATTGGAAAAAATAACATATAATTAAAAAAATAGTCACATTATTTGAACAAATTTGGGAACGATACATAGAATATAACAGAGAAGGCCTACCGCGGACCTCGACCCCCTAAAATGATAAGAAGACAAAATGACTTGATCCAGTGTGTAAAAGTAGATTACACATTTTTCTTGTTTATTTTCATTGTGTGATTACATTATTTAATGGGTTTATTGTATATGTTGAACATTTAATGGGTTTGGAGGGGGTGGGAAGGAAGGAGGGAAGGTAGAGAAAATGCCACTGTGTATATTTAAGAGGGAAATGTTTGTATGTATTTTGATATGGTTCACGGTGTGAAAAATTTAAAAAAATTTTTAAAAAGTTTGAGGATGATACAACAGTAGTTGGCCTCATCGGCAACAATGATGAATTGGCTTACAAAGAGGAGGTTGGGAAACTCATAAAATGGTGTGAGAGTAACAACCTGAGTCTCCATGTGGACAAGATTGTGGACATCAGGAGGAAGAAGTTTGACTATTCTCCATTATATATCAATAGCTCTGTCATGGAGAGAGTGGAAAGCACAAAGTTCCTTGCTGTGCATAGAAAAGATGGCATGTCCTGGACACAACATCTCCTCATTTGTCCGGAATGCATGGCATCACCAAAACTTCTCAAGGAGATTGAGTGTGGCAAAGCTACTGGACCCCATCTTGGCAACTTATACAGGAGCACAATTGAGAGCGCCCTGCCTGGCTGCATACAAGGTGTGGTATGGTAGCTGCAAAGCATCGGACCAGAAGTCAATCAGAGGATGATCAAAGTGACTGAGATGATCACTGGAGTCTCCCTTTTGTCTATTGACAACATTTAGCAGGAGAGCTGCTTAAATAGGCTCAAAGAATACAGAACAATCTTTCCATCCAACTCACAGTATCCTTGACCCATTACCATCAAGGAGGAACAGGAGCATCAAAATCAGGACTGCCAGGCTGGAAAATAGTTTGCTCCTGCAGGCTGTAACAGAGAAAATCATCCCAATGTATCTACCATGTAAAAGTCACATTTTCTAAACTTCTTTTTACATTAAATTTATGCCGTCGACTACTACGTAACTGCTATTTATGAGGGGGTGATATTTGCGCTGTAATTCAAAATACCATATCAGTAGCAAAAGTCCAAATGATCTCTAAATGAACAAAGAACAAATACTCAATGAATTGAAGTAATCATTTAATTAAATGATTAATACCGGTGGATATTGAGGGAGATGGCATGGATACTGGAATTGAGTTGGTTGTGACTGAGCTAAGTATTTTCATCGTCCGTGCTTTTCTTTCTTTTTAAAATATTCTTTTATTGAATTAATTGCATTAACATAACAGTAGGAAATATTAAAATGTATACATAATATATAACTGGTAAAAATGCTCTAATTTACAGTTTCTCATTTTTGCCATTACTAATGTTAAGATTAAACATGAAAATCGCGTGAAATACTTTTTAAGTAATCTGCCTGTAACTTGGTAAAATATCAATTAATATTAATATTACAGTCTAGGACCATCATAGATAAACTCCAATTAATCAATTCATATTATGAAGCAAAAAAAAAACTAAAAACTAAATTAAGCTACTCTAACTCCAGATAATCAAGGTTATTTATATTTTTTTAAAAAGCCAGACATTGTATCACTAGGTGGAGCTCCGTTGTGTGTGCGGCCAAGACTGGTTGGGAAATCTGCTTCGGGAGTGTCCGGAACTCTGGCATGTGGGCAGCCAATGCCAAAATGTGAGACTAGCATTGACATGATGTATATATTCACATGGTCTGGAGAAACGCACCGTGGTCTGGCGAAAAGCTGTTTCACCAGGCTGTATTTGTACAGTAAGACGATAATAAATTTGAACTTGAAATTGAATTGCACAGTGGTGGAGTCAGAAATGCTGCTGTCTCACTGCTCAAGTGACCAGGGTTCAGCCCTGACCATGGAGTGGAGTACGTAAGTTTGGGATTCTCCTCACAATTCTCACCAATGTGATGGTTGGCAGGTTAATGGAGGGTAGTTGGTGGGAGGGGCATAGAGTATTAATGGGCATGTGCCATACAGGAGTGCTCTGAGAATTGGGAGAGGCTAATTGGTCTTCTCTGTCTTAAGAAAAAAATTCTGTATTTGGTTTAGAAATAATATCAGTCCATTTTAAACAGATTCACAAATTGGAAAGAACAAGTTAAACAAGAAAATCTGTAGATGTGAGGGTCGAGGACAATGCACACAGGGTCACGAGATGGTGACTCCCAAGAACATGATCAGTGGATTGTACACCTCTGGTTTTCCCTCCCAGAAATCAAAAAGAGTCACCTTTCTTTCAGAGTATGAGTTTGTTGCTGGTCCACCATCCAGCCAAATTTTCAATCTCCCTCCTGTAAATGCACTCATCACTCCTTTTTATACAACCCACTACTGTGGTATTGTTGGTGAATTTGTAGATGGTGTTGCTGTCATACCAAGCCACACAATAAGTATATAGAGAGTAGAGCAGTAGGTCAGTAAGTAGGAACTTCACTGCAGCTGGGGGCATGGATGGTCATTCCAGGTAGCTCAACCCAAACCAACGACTACATGCCGATCAGTCTCTCCGCTCTTGCTGCCCTGCTGCTGACCTTTCAGTAAAGAACAGTGAGACAGTGCATTGCAGGGGAAATGATAGTTTAGGAGAGAGTGCATCAGTTCATTTTTGATGACTCTTGTGGAGGCACCCATCACATCATTTGAGATTTAGTAATATTTGTCTTTACTGCTGTTTGGAAGATCAAAGCCTTGCACCCCATAGATGTTAATGGGTTTTCTAGTTTCATTTTATTGCCAGATTTAATCTGTATTAAGCAGCTTTAAAAATAATTCAGTGTGAAGAGAATTTAATTCTTTATAAGCTCATAATTTTCTTCTTCAGTAACACTTCAATGGACCTGGATGTGGAGCCAATCCACTGCCATTACCTATCACTTCATTAACTGTAAAGTATAGAAAACTGTGTTCCCTCACAGATCTTGAATTATACATCAATGCAGAGTCGGGAGCATTCATAGTCTTTCCAATAATACTTCAACCTGTATTTTGCATTCATTCTACAAGTCGCTGGAAAATTTTCAAAATTAAATGTTTTCAAGATTTGGGGGTGAACATACTGAATGGGATTCAGGAGCTGAATTTGTTTTTCTAAGGATCTGTGTTTGGAGCTGGAAAGGGGAAAATAGCCTATTTTGAAGGATAGAGGCAGGAAAGTTGTTACCACAGGGATACAACTGGGAGGTGAGAAGAGAACTAGGGGACACAGTCTCGAGATTCGGGGAATGGAGATGAGGACCATTGAACATGGAACACAGGATATTGCAGCACAGTGAAGGTCTTCAGCCCACAATGTTGTGCCAGCTCATAGATACTCAGAAATAAAGGAAGGGGCCAGGGGTAGGTGTACAGGCTAACACGAAGGAGGATCTGGTCTTACAGTCCTAGGTTTTTATGGATTAAGCTACATGACTCAGTGACTTGTTTATGCTCCCTATATAGACCTATTTTAGTATCTGCTGTCATGTACTGTTTTATTATATATTATATATTTTATAATATTAATTCCATCCTTACATAACTTTTAAAATTAAACAAGTAGCAACAGTTAGGAAAATAAATAATGGCTATATTTGGTAACTGAACTTCTTCAATTCCAAACTTAACTTTCTTGGCAAAATTTCTTTTTCATTTGTACCATTTAGATTTTTTAGATTCTCAAGGGTATTTGGTCTCACAGGTGTTTTGACTGAAAATGCCTGGTTCATCTTTTTCCAAAGACTTGGAAGTTTGAAAAAGATGCAAATGAGCAGAATAATTTGCACGACCGGGGAGGGTTCACTCAGAGTGAAATGCATATTCCAGCAAAGTATTTTGGGGTCTAAACTTGCTCCATTGTAGTGCAAGAGACAAAATTAAAGGAAAAGCCTAGCTGGTAAGATGACATCCATCGGACGTAAAGGGAACCAATGTTTTGGCCCTGAGCCCTTCCCTCATCAAGGTGTGAGCAAAAGGCAGGCAGGTGCCTGAATGAACTGTGCATTGAAGGGCGAGGGGAGGAGTACAGGCTAACACGTAGGAGGATATAGGTGGGAGGGTAGAAGAGAAAAAAGCTGAGGAGTGATAGGCGGAGGGAGGGGGGGGGCAGCTCTCGGAATGTGGATGAAGGGGGGTGGGGAGCTAGCGAAAGGGAGACAGAGGAATAGAGAGAGTGAGACTCAGAGATGGTGTTTCATGGAGCAGTGAGAGACACACTCACAGAAGTCGCTTTGAAGAAAAGAGGAGAACTTCTTTAGGGTAGGCATCCCTGAAAGAGACTTCATGTAGAGCATGGAGTAAAACAGGACGGTCTGCAGATGTTGTGGTTTTAGTGCAATACATCCATCTTTTCCAATACCCAATGGCTGTGTGGGACAAAAACAGGACAAGAAATTCATTCCTCATCCAATCTCCCAATGTGCTATCAAATTATGTCACTGGAACTTTAAATGTCCTTAAAATGAGCACAGTTTTATTTGTTTCTATGCTCGTAAAATAGGTCAATATTACAGAATTTATCCAGGGAATGCCTATACCTATTTCTCTTGTGTATCAATTCTTTCTTTGGTAACCATGGTTAAAGCCATCACAAGATCATTCCACATTTCCACACCTATTCCTATTTATTATTTTTGGAAGCCAGTCAAATAGGAGTGGAACCCCTATTTAAGACATTAATTAGCTAGGCTGTACATGCTCCGCAGGAGATGGCAGAAGAACTAACCTAACAGGAGGAAGAATGCGTTTGTGTAAAGACTCCAGCAGGTGCTTTCTCTTTGCTGCCCTTTCCTGATTGTCTCCCCGACACCTCCCTCACAATTTTAATCATATAACCATATAACCGTTTACAGCACGAAATCATATAACCATTTACAGCACGAAAACAGGCCATGTCGGCCCTTCAAGTCCATACCGGTTCACTTGAACAACTCCACTAGCTCCTCCGCAAACTCCTGAGGAAGCAGAGGCTCTCTCAGGTCGCTACATCCTGAGATTTTCCAGGTCCTCATAGATTTTCTTTATAAGACCCCGTTTTCTTGGATACTTTACTACGCTCCATTTCTCTTTATAAATCGCTGTTCTCTGGGAATCTTTACACATGTTCCTTTTCTCTTTATAAGTCCACATCCTCTAGGATTATTTACTTCATTCTTTTTCTCTTTATAAATATCCATTCTCTGGGATTCTTTACTCTGTTCCTTTTCTCTATAAAAGTCCCCGTTCTCTGGGATTCTTTACTCATGTTCATTTTCTCTTTATAAGTCCCTCTTCTCTGGGATTCTTTACTCATCTTCCTTTTCTCTTTATAAGTCCCTCTACTCTGGGATTCTTTAAACATGTCCCGTTTCATTTTAAAAGTCCCCGTTCTCTGGGATTCTTTACTCCTTTTATTTTCTCTTTATACGTCCCCGATCTCAGGGATTCTTTACTCATGTTCCTCTTCTCTTTACAAGTTCCCTATCTCGGGGAGTCTTACTGATGTTACCTTTCTCTTTATAAGTCACTGTTTCCTGAGGTCAATATCCTGGAGCAGGCAGGATAGGCCAGGCTTCTAACTTCTCTGCCTTAGAATGTGGATACTGTTAAATGCCATCTATTCCTCACTGCCCTTTGAACTGAGTGGATCTTTGGATCACTTCACAGTGCAGGATAAGGAGCAAAACACTGGAAGGGTCTGGAGTCAGATTTATGCTTAGACTAGATTCTTCCCTGAGAAGTATGACTGGCAATTCAATGCTATTACTGATGCCGGCTTAATCCAGGTTCATTGAGTGGAATTTAAATTTCCACTGGTCTTGGAGGTCTCTGGATCATGGACCAGAATTTCTGGTTATTAGACGAGTGATAACTGTTACATTGCCACAACCTTGCAGCAGCTGCTCTGAACATAATCAGGTTTTCAAACCTCAGGATTACAAGAAATATCCTGGATGAAGGTACTTTTAAGAACAAAACCAACCGAGATTGAAAATGGAAGGGATGGAGATTAATGAAACAACACTTTGTTTATTTATATTTGTAGTTATAACACTTTTGGATCCACAGAACATACCCCCACAGCCCATCTAATTCATACCCAACTATTATTCTACCTTGTACCATTGATTGGCACCCAGATAAATCTCCTCCATACCTCACCTATCCAATCCTTTTGTAAATGTTGAAATTGATCTTGCGTTCACTACTTCAACTGGCATCTAATTCCACAATTTGACCACTCCCTAAGTGAAGAAGGTCACCTTAATGTTGCCCTTACACATTTCACCTTTCAGATTACAATTTTATTGTCAGAGTAAATTCATGACATCACATACGACCCTGAGATTCCTTTTTTTCCTGGAGACTAGGCACTACCATTAATTAGTAGTGCAAAAAATAAACCGTAAGTTGTAAAACATGTAAACAAACAAAGAACTGTAAATAGATAATGAATGTAAAGAAACTGACTGTAATACAGAGAGAACAAAAAGAAAATCAATAAAGTTCACAAGTAAGTCTTTAAATGGGTCTATGATTGTTTGTCATTGTGGAGTCTGACAGTGGAGTGGTTGCAGCTGTTCCTGAACCTGGTGATGCGAGTCTTGTGGTACCTATACCTCTCTCCCGATGGCAGCAGTGAGAACAGAATGTGTGCCGGGTGGGTGGATCCTTGATGATTGCTGCTGCTTTCCGACAGCAGCGTTCCCTATAGATTTTCTGAATGGTGGGGACAGTTTGGCCTGAGATGTGCTGGGCTGCATCCACTTCCTTTTGCAGAGCTTTCCTCCCTGATGCCCCCTGATGTGCTCAAAAGTGGGGAGGGCTTTGCCTGTGCTGTCTTGGGTTGTGTCCACTACCTTTTGGAGAGCTTTACGTTCAGGGGTATTGGTGTTTCCATACTAGACTGTGATGTAGCTGGCCACCACATTTTCCACCACACCTCTGTAGAAATTTGCCAGGGTTTCTGGGGCTAGACCAAACCTCCACAAACTCCTGAAGAAGTAGAGGCACTGACATGCTTTCTTCATGATGACATTTGTGTGCTTGGTCCAGCAAATTTTCTGTGCCAGGCTGTGATGCAGCTGGTCAGCACACTTTCCACTGCACATCTGTGGAAATTTGCCAAGATTTTCGAAGTCGTAATAAACCTCACGATCAGGATTCAATTTATTATCATAGTAATAAAACAGTGTCATGTTACATGAAATTTCTTTTTACCTGATGCAAGGCAGATTTGCTACCGGCAGGAATTGTCTAAGTGCCTCTTACTGTCAGTCTTACAGTCTGACTGAGAGAAGCCAGACTGCTTCTCCACAAACTCCTGCTAAATTAGAGGCACTGATATGCTTTCTTCACAATGACATTTGTGTGTTTGGTCCAGCAAATTTTCTCTGAGATCGTGACTCCCAGGAATTTAAATTTGCTCTCCCTCTCCACCTCTGATCCCCCAATGATCACTGGGTCGTACACCTCTAAGTTCCCCCTCCTAAAGTCACTAATAGCCCTAGACCTATTGGGTTCTCATGAATCTAGATCACAGTAACTGTGAGTCAACTGAGTGAATTAGACAGGACAATCAGGGTCTTCCTTTGTGGGCATGCATGGGAGGGGGAGCAGGGGTCCATCAAGAATACAGCAACCGCCCCCTTTCCATCCTCTAATTATCACCATGTGCATTTAAGGCTGTGCTATGTGCCTGTTTAATGTTCCTGTCCCTGCTACCCAGCTAGCAGACTCTGCCCATTTCCTTGACCTTGTTGTTCCTGTGTCAAATTCCAGTCTGCTTGAATCCTCATTTGAGAGAATACAAAATAAACTTTCATATCATTAATCTCAGTGGAAAATGTCAGGAGGGGAGTGTGGAACTTTTTCAATAACAGTGGAAGAAAAATTGTAGTTGAAAATTTAATAGGCGCTCTGACATAGGGAAAAACATCGGCACTTCCGCACCCTGCTTCGCAGGAGCCTCGGGAAGATAAAAGGAAATCCCAGGTGTATAAGGAATAATTCAATGAATGCACACTTTGCCTGGGCTGCGCAATAACTTTGTTATTTGATCACAGCTGAGATTCAGTTGACTGCAGATGGATCATGTCTGAGATTAGAGGCAATGGTTAGACACCCAGATAGTGAAAATCAGAGTAAAGCCTGGCTCTGGAAACCAAATTAAACCACTCAGGATCTCATCTTCTTGTTATATGGTGGATCTGTGTGTAATCCCCTGGTCAATAAAAAGGGAACCAAGTTATTGGAAAACTCAGAGGCTGATTAAACCTGTATTCTGTCATTGTCCATTATTACTGCAAGCATAATATTAATTCAGCGTGTGCACAAAAGTAAGGAAGTCATGGTGCAGCTACTGAAAACTTTGCTGAGGTCACACTTGGAATACTGCGTGCAATTCTAGTTGCCCCAATATTTCGAAGATATGGAAACTTTGGGAAAAGGTAAAAAAGAATTTTATCAGGCAGCATGGTGGTTAACGCAATGTTAACAGCACCAGTGACCCAGGTTCAAATCCGGCACTGTCTGTAAGGAGCTTGTACGTTCGCCTTATGTCTGCATGGGTTTCCTCCAGGCATTCCAGTTTTGTCCTACCCTTCAAAACATACTGGGTGGTTGAAGGTCAGTTGGGGTATTCAGGCTCATGGACCTGAAGGGCCTGTTACCGTGCTGTATGTCTAAATTAAACATTTAAATTTATACCAAGGATGTTGCCTGGTTCAGAGGATGCGAGTTATGGGGAGAGACAGGACAAACTTTGTTTTCTCTGAAGCGTCGGTTAACATTGTCCTGCCTTCCAGAATTGCACTGCCCCAATACCCTACAATTTCCCAGTTCCCCTTCCTTTAACGGGAACCTTAAGACATTTTTAATTGTTCCATCTCCCAGATTTTCGCCTTTCCTTTTTTCTTTCCTTGGTTCTACAACTAGAGGTCTGGTGAGTTGTGGGGAGTGAGGGTCTCTGGGCCAGGAGTCGACACAATAATCATTAAGCAAGTTATAGGTGGACATGCATAGGATCTTCTCAACTGAACCAAGACATTCATCTGCATTCCACTTGTGCTTGATTGCTGGGTCTCCCTCCTCAACTGCTTTGGTTCCTGCAAACTTATGCTCTGCGACTCACTCTTAGCAGTACGCCTCATATGAAAGCCACTGCTTTCTGCAAACATTTCTATTTTTAGAAAAATTAAAGTGAGTCACAGTCCACGTCCCAGATGGGGCTGCAGGACCCTGGAATTGAATGGGCACAGGGCTGGAGTTGAGAGTAAGGGTAAACTATAATAGAAGAGATGCTGTGACTGCATTGTACCAGATTGTTATACTGAGGAAGTGCCAGCCAGTATGAATGAAATTATGTAGAAGGTATAGCATTCCATCTCACTGCCGTTTGCTGTAACAGTCTCCGCCTCAATAGTATCCTTCTGTGGAATCAAATCTCTCTCTGTTTATGAAGTCTCTCATTCATTGTCGACCCACTTCTTGCATGTGAAGACTATCTATTGGTTCATGTGTACTCAGTGAAAGCAAGGTGGCACTCTCAACCCAATTAAGCAAGGTGCAAAAATTTGCCCCTTCATTGTTTATCTGATGTGTTTAATGTCTATTCATTGAGTTGTACGAAACAGGATGCATGGTACACCAATCCATGCCAATCTTTTTGCACATCTTCAGTAATTCCATTTGCTCATATTAGGACCAATAGGACCATCTTTACGATAAATAAGCTGGCTGTGGCTTTTAACTCATGAGGGGTGACTTAACTTTCAACCACGTGGAAGCTTTGTCAAGGGTATGAGTTATGGACAGATTTTGGACAAACTTGGCTTGTTTTCTCTGGAGTGTAGGAGGCTGAGGGTCAACCTGATAGAGTTGTATAAAATTATGGGAAGCATGGATCAGGTAGACTGTCAGAATCTTTTCCTCAGGTTAAAATCTTCACACACTGGACGATATGGAATGGGCTGCCAGAAGTAGTGGTGGAAGCAAGTGCAAGAGGATTCCAGATAAGCACATGAATACGAGGGGGGATGGAGAGATATCCGTAAGTGCAAGCCACAGATTTCGACATCATGTTTGGCATAGGCTGAAGGGCCTTTTCCTGTGCTGTACCATTCCACAGTCTATGTTTTATATTCCAAAGATAATGAAGAGAATGTTTTCTGTCTCCTTTAGAAATTAGTTGAATCACCTACCTGATTCAAATATCTTTGCTGGGCTCATATGTTGTATTCTCAGGTGCTACTAATTTCTACCCTATACCCTATTGTGGCCAGGATACTTCAAGTCTGTACCCCACTCCTGGACTGACATGTCTGTCCATGGCCTCATGCATCATCAAACCAAGGTCACCTGTAAATTGGAGGAGCAACACCTAATATTTTGTCTGGGCGCTCTCCAACTGGATGGCATTAACATGGACTTCTCTAGTCTCGGCGAGACCACTTCCTGTGCTCCCTATCTTCCCTATCAGTGTCGCATTTTCTGCAGCTCTCCACCCACTTCCCACTACATACATGGAGTAATTCCCCCCCTCCCCCCCCCCCCCCGTTTACTGTTGAGCCCTCCTTCCCTTATCCACTTATTGCCTCTTGCCTGTGGGACTATGCTCATCTCCCTGCCCTTCCCCACTATTTTATTCAGGCGCATGCCTACATTTTGATAAAGGGCACAAGTCCAAAATGTTGGGTAAGTGTCCTTGTCTTTGCTGTATAAGGTGCATCGTTTCATCTGCTGAATTTCTCCAGCATTTGTGCTTTTTACCACAAAGCTGGTTATCCAGTTCCAAAGCTGATCAATTTGACTTGTATATTTTACACCACGTACACTCGCTGCATGGTGTATTTTCCCTCTTTGCCCATGACTAATTACCCTAACTAAAAGGACAGAAGTCCCAGTCAGATACACTGGGGAAACACATCCAACTTCAAACACAAGCACTTCTCCCTTGGATAGGATTGAACATGATGAAGCCAAAAAAGGTTTCCTGTAAAGATTAATTCTCTCAAGAGAATTTAAGAAAAGACTTGACAATCTGCCAAGCAAGAAAATTGAAAAGCAACAAGAACATGAAATGTAAATGTGGTAAGGTCACTGCAGATGGGAGACATTCATAAATACATTCCATCAGGGCTGCTTAAAGTTGATAGGTTTTGGACTTCAGTGTTAGTTGAGGGGAGGCTCAAATCCCAGTCCAGCATGCTGCGAGAGTGTTAGAGGTTCAAGATGTATTCTCTGAACTTGATGTCAAAGATCCTTTGGTGTCATTTTAAGGAAGAGAAGGTGCTTGGCTCTGATAATGAGGGCAGAAGAAAGAGAGATGAGGTCAGTTCAGGAAACCAAGATGGAGGAGTGGTTTGGGTAGAGATGGAAATAAGAAAAGTCATTTGTAAGAGTGGTCTACCCGAACCCCCAGCTGGGACCATGTGGGAGGAAGGAATAATGGAAGCTCAACAGGAAGGTACAACAATAATCACAGTCGAGCTTTGTCCACAAATAGACTGGACAAGATCAGATGAGCAAATATTGCCTTGATAAATTTATGGAGTATTTTGGGGATATTGAAGATGGAGATTGAAAACTTGGCTGAATGGTGCACCAACAACAACCTCGTACTCAAAGTCACCAAAGCCAAGGAGCTGATTGTTGACTTCAAGAAGGGAAAACCAGAGGTGTACGATCCAGTGATAATTGGGGGAATCAGAGGTGCAGAGGGTGAGCAAATTTAATTCTTGGGATTTAATGGTCTCAGAGGTTCTTTTCTGGACCCAACCCCCTTATGGAATCATGAAGAAAGCATGTCAGCGCCTGCACTTCATCAGGAGTTTGCAACGTTTTTGGTATGGCATCGGAAACCCTGGTAAATGTGT
Source organism: Narcine bancroftii (assembly GCF_036971445.1). Lineage (NCBI taxonomy): Eukaryota > Metazoa > Chordata > Chondrichthyes > Torpediniformes > Narcinidae > Narcine > Narcine bancroftii. The sequence goes on from NC_091469.1 coordinate 465,663,289, forward strand.
GATGGAAAGTGACTGCATCGTGGTTTGGTATGGGGACATCAATACCCTCAAGCATAAAACCATTCAAAAGGTAGCGGGCATAACCCCTCCCCACCATCGAGAGGATCAACATAGAACACTGCCGTAGGAAAGCACCACCGATCATTAAGGATCCACATCACCCAGCACATGCTCTGTTCTCCCTGCTACCATCAGGAAAGAGGTAGAAGTGATACGAGACTCTCACCGCAAGATTCAGAAAGGAACTGCTGCTACCCTTCCACCATCAGACTTCCCAACAACAAACTCATTACTTTTGTATCAAGCGTATCAAAGATTAAAAAAGAAACTCCAGAAGATGGAGGCATACCCTGCTTAAAGGAAGATTGTCTGTTGAAGATCAGTCAACCCAGCCCTCAGACATCTCTGCAGGAGTTCCTCGGGGCAGTGTTCAAGGCACAACTATCTTCAACTGCTTCATCAATGACCTTCCTTTAGGCATGTATCCTGATGATTGCACAGTGTTTATTTCAATATGCATCTCTCAACAAATGAAAAATTCCATGCAAGAACTGGTGAACATTCAGGTGCTGGCTGTTAATCAGCAGATAATATTCGTATTACAGAAGTGCCAAATAATAAGTCTCTGTAGCTGCGCGCTACTTGGAAGAAGACACACACATGTAGTGTAGTCAGGTTAAGCTCTGAGTTGTATTAAGGCTCAGGCCTGACTTTTATACTTGCGCTATTCCTGCCATTGCTCCCCTTTACTAATCTCACGACCTGGATAACAAAAGTGAGTTTCTCGCACGCAGGTACACTCCTGCAGAGCAATTCCCTTCTTCCCTGCGCGCCGTCCCTGTCTGTTGGCTCTGCAGCAAGGTCAGTGCCATTTTGGAGTTGCTGGCCTTTAAGCTGCCCTTGCCGTTCGCCTGCCAGTTCGCCTGTTGGGGCTAGTGTTGCTGCACGGGCTGCTGGCCTTTGGTTGTGCTCGCCGCCCAGAACATCGGCTCAATTGCCGTCGCTGTGGGCTGCCACATCTTCAGCAATGTGAAATAATCCATTTTTGACAGGAAAATTTAAAAAGGAACAGAAAGCTCAAAGTGGGGAGAGAAAAACATAGTGTCTCTATGGGTGATTTACAGAAAATGGGTATGCAGGTACACTAAATAATTAGGAAAGCTGAAACAAATATTATTGCTAGAGGTATTAAAAAGCAAAGTATGGAAGGAATGCTTCACCTATAAAAGTTATTGATAAGACCTAAGCAAAGTTATAATCTCCTTTTTGGAAGCACCTCTGAGATGTTCCACAAAACTACTACCTGGAACCAGGTTGCCTTTTAAGAAAAGATTAGAAAGATTACGCTTATGTTGTGGATGTTTAGTAGAGTGAGAGGGACTTGACTGAGACTTGCTGATAAGAAAAATGAAGTGAGGAAATTGAAGAAGCGCCTAGAACTAGTAATCACTGTTTAAAAATAAGGCAGTGACCATTTAATAGCTGAACTGAGTTTTTTTTCCCCACTCTTACAGGATCAATAAAGAGTCCTTAAATGAGTCTCTGATTGAATTTGTCATTGAAGATTCTGATGGTGGAGGGGTAGCAGCTGTTCCTGAACCTGGTGGGGCAAGCCTTGTTGTAGCTATATCTTTTTCCTGATGGCAGCAGTGAGAACAGAGCGGGTGCTGGCTGGTGAGGGTCTTTAATCATTGCTTCTGCCCTCCAATGGCTTGATCAGCAAAGCAGCAAGAGAGTGCCAGCCGAAAGATTGGGATGGAGAGTTGAGAATGCATTCGTCTCAGCCATGAACTGAACAAATGGTGGAGCAGACTCAAGAGATGAATGGTTAACTTTGCTCCAAATTCATAAGTTCAAATGTTCCTGCATTGCTTATTCCTCAAGCACTTATATCATATTGGTGTTTGTGTGCATGAACATTTCTGTTTTTTTCTTGATAGCAAAAGCAGTGACTTTGATGGAGAGGATTAAGTTCCAGGATTCAATATCTCAGAAGATCTCTCCTGCAGCCCGTGCAACACATTGAAAAGACACCACACTTTCTAAGGAGTTTGAGAGATTTGGCCTGTCAGCAAATTCTCTATTAAACCTCGACAGGGAAAATGACTGCTCAGAAACACAGAAGGCTGCAAAAGGTAGCAAACATAGGCAGGTCCAATACAGGGACTAACCTCCTATCCATTGAAGACATTTATGTGTCTCGCTGCCTCAAGAAAGCAGCCAGAATCTTAAAGTAAGCTACCATCACCCTGATCATAACCTCTTCTCACTGCTACCTTAAGGCAAAAGGTACAGAAGCCTGAAGTCCAGGATGTCTAGGTTCATAAGCCGAAAGTTACCAGGCTCCTGAACCTCCCCATACTGCCCTAACTGTAAATAGTCTTCTTCCACTGTTAAAACATTTTTTTAAATTTTATAATTGCAGTTTGTCCATCTATCCTTTGATATTTATTATCTCTTTTTCAGTCTTCGCATATTGTGCTGAGTTAAAATATACTATTTTATCTTGTGTACCTGTTTGGCTGCAAGCAAGTATGAATTTTGATTCATCTGTCTATTGTTTTATGTATGTGGCAATAGGCTCTCATTATTCATTGAGGTTTATTATAGGCTGCTTCGAACTAGAAGCTCTAATTCTCTGCTTTAAGCAAAATGTAAGATCTATTAAATTTATCTCTGAAGCAGAAATGCTAAAGTTAACATTTTTATTTCCCCTATATTAACTATCAGGACATTACGGATGTATTCATTTCTTGGTTCCTCAATATTGTCCTTTGCTCTTGGGGTGGGACGATCTGCTCATTGTAAGCTACTATGGAGTCATTATAATTGAAACCTTCCCTTGCAGGACACCCTAAGCCTACGCTAAACACGATCTCCTGGAGGAACTCAGCGGGTCATGATATTTAGCTCTTGATAATGAGTTTTAGCTCGGAAGATTGACCATTATTTTTCTCCCATTGATGCTGGTGGAGGTGCTGAGCTCCTCCAGAAGATGGTGTTTAGCTTCAGACTGCAGCATCTGCCGTCTCCTGCACGTGCACGTGCTCAATGAATGGGCAACATTATCTTATTTCACGAAATGCACTTTCTCACCGACAAGCCAAAGAATCATTCAGAGTCACAAGGGACAGGTTAAACACAAAAACAGTCAAAAATAACAATTAGAATCATTAAAAAAGCTCAGTTGAATATAATTCACCTTTAAATGAAACTGACCGATGGAGATCAGCAGGATGTAAAAATAGAAATGTTATCTAAGCTGTTTTCTGTTAAACCTGCAGAATTCTCCGTATGATCCTCAGTAGAATATTTGTGGTTGACTTCTATTCTCCTGCTACATCAGACACCACTGTGTTTGTGGCCTTGCTGAGATGAACCAGTAATCAGTAATTTGATATGTGAAATGCTCAGTGGTATTATTCTGAACCCTGAGTCAGAAAGCTGTGGGGTGATGTCTGTCTGACTCAGGAGACTTAAGCATGAGTTCTAGGCCGACGTCCCAGTGCCGCAGTCAAGTCCCACTGCAGAGTCAGAGGTGCCACACGCTGTCAGCTCCCTCGGGTGGATGCAAGAAATTTCCCACCGCAATGCAAAGAGCAGGAAAGCTCTTCCCAGAGTCCTGCTGAATATTTACCCATCAACCGGATCATTAACACAAGTTGTCTGGTTGTTAGCAGGTTGCCATTTGCATTATGGAAACTGCATCAAAATGAAGACTCCAAGTCAAGAGCAATTCAATGGCAGTAAAGGAGGTTTGGATGTCCAGTGTTGTTGAAGCTGCAGATGAAATAAATGCAAATTGTTTTTCCTCATTATTTTTGGAACTGGCTTTAACTGGAACCTTTTGACACTGAGCAGCAGTGAAATATAATTTAGAACCCTGGTCAGCCAGCTCCTGAAATGACCACTTTCTGCTCTTTATATCTGTGCCACATTCTCATCATTGAGTGGAATGCATACATGGTCCATATATTGTCCATCAGGCCACTTTAAATCAAGTAAGACCAAGGCAGTTTTAAACATTAGGGCAACTATTCCAGCTCAGAACCAGATTGATTGCTTGGAAAGGATTAAACAATCCAGCTCAGAATCCTTTTGTGCTGTGGGAATCTTCAAAATGGATAATTTATTTAGAATTACATTATAAGCAAAGAAGTTTGAAGATATGAAGAGCTGGTGATAATTGAAGCAGAGCTAGGATTTTTCTCTTTGGAGTGAAGAAGGATGCAAAGTGACTCAATAGAGGCCTACAAGATTCTGAGGCATAGACAAGGTGGACCGTCAGCGCCTTTAACCCAGGGCAGAAGCAGCAGAGGACATCTGAACTAAGTGAAGGGAGGAAAGTTTAGGGGAGGCATCATGGTAAGTTTTTTTTTTACACAGAAAGTTGTGGGAACATCTCGCTGGGGTGGTGGTGGAGGCTGAAACATTAGAGGTATTTAAGAGAATCTGACAGGCACATGGTTGAAAGAAAAATAGAGGGTTACAAGGTAACAAGGGTTTTGTTCTTTTTAATAAGAATATATATGTTGGCACAACATCGAGGGCTGACATATATATTCCTGTATATGTTCTATGTTCTGTTTTGCTGGCTGATATTTTAGACAAAGAGAAGGTCACTCAACCCTTTGAGTGGACTCCACCATTGAATGTGATCACAGCTGATTTGATTCTAGCCTCCCCTCCTTATCACTATCTAATGTGGTGGGCTGCAGTTTTTGAGAAAGAGGGTTTAAAAGTCAACCCTCAGAGAGAGAAAATAAATCTTACTTCTGTCATAAATGGGTGATCCCTTTTTATATAAATGACACCAAGTTTTTTTTTTCAATGTTCCTGCATAAGGAAGTACCTTTAAAATTTTCAATCAAAACGCAACAAATCTAAAGTTAGTCCATGACTAGGAGGCTTAAAGGAAACAGAGGTACACCTGCCTCCCAAGTAGTGAAGCCAGTGGTGATTCCAGCATTCCAGGGTCCTTAAGACAAATGTTGCTGCCACATGGCAAGTGTGCATTTGTAATATAAAAAATTACAAAGCACCTACTCACACTGACATTTAGTGTGAAGGTTTCCCTGGATTCATTTTGGAAATACAGTAAATGTTCAAATTCTCCTCTGTACCTGCAGTTAACTGATGCTATCCAAGTGATAACAAATTATTGATATATTTAATATTTGCTCTTATTACACCCATCTTTAACATTAAACTAATAGCAACTTCAAATGTATACATAGCTATTAATGAAAGCCAGTTATCAGAAGATGTCAGAAGAGGATTGAGTCTTCTCCAATCATTCAAATCCTGGCTGATCTATTTTACTTCTACCATTGACACCTTTACTCGTTTACAACCTATCAACCTCTGCTTTAAATTTACCCAATGACTTGGAAGGAGTGAAGAATGGAAGGAAGTTATGAAAGGAATGAAGTCATCTGTCAAAATCAAGTTCATTGAATCTGAATCAATTAATTTAATTGTCATTTACCAAATGGAAACCAATGACTTTTATTGAATTTAAATGAAATACTAACTCTTTGGAGCTCTTGGAAGCTCAGAAAAGCGTGAGATGTATTATCATGGAATATTATCAAGGAAATTGATTCATTAAAGAAATGTGATGGCTTGATACACAGCTGTGCTGCAGACAGAGTGGACAAGCCCAGGGGCCAAAGAACCAGAGTGAAACCTGGAAGTCTGCAGGTGCGGTGATTGGAATTAAAAACGCACAGAGATTCTGAAGGAACTCAGCCAGCCTTGCAGTGTCCATACGACAAAAAGATATATTACCAATGATTCCAGCCTGAGCCCTTCTTCAAGGTATAAGCAAGGAAGAGGAAGGTGTCGGAACAAAGATTGAAGAATGGGAGGGGGAGGAGTCCAGACCAACAAAAGTCGGATAGGATAAAAGGAAATGTGAGCAAGGAAAGAACCGGTAATGCTATTTGTTCCATTTGTACTGACCCTGTGTGTATGGCTGGCCTGCCTCCTTGCTGGCTAACACTGTGACCCCTCCCCTTGGAATTCCCTAATGCACCCAAGTCCGTCCTCCAGTACGAACCCTGGAATTGGGCCAGCAACATGAGTGCACGTTCAGTCTTATGGAAATAAAAGCCCATCATCTGGAAACTTCCAGTCTTTTGAAGTTATTGATAGTTCGTCAGTTTTATTCCCATTATTTTTTTACGTCAATGAACAAGTTGCTGAGGCTGGACAAGCTAGACATCGATCTGCAATCGCCTGATTCGAGCTCTGGCTACACTGTTTCAACGACTTCCTGCGCACCTCTACTCAAGTCGTGGGATCAGGCGACAACAAGCTGCGTCTATACGATCACGGGTCATTCACCACACCTACACAGTGATCAGGGGCTGCACTACATACGAACAAGCTCTAAAACCAGTGCAGGCGGAAAACGAACAAAGTCTATGCGCGACATTTCTTGGCCACTCACAAGCAACAACCTGGTGAGCCCTTCGAAGAATACTTTTGAGTCCTGTGTGAACTCAGGCGAGCCTGTGGCTGCAAGGATATTACAGTAGATGTCTATACTGACGAGCTCATCTGGGACACCTGTGTAGCAGGTGCCTGATCAGTCTATATTTGCCAGTGGCCTGCTGAAATAGGATAAACTGACCTTGCAGAGGGCCTTCAAGATATCCAAAATGTTCGGAGGAGAATTCTCCTCCGAAGGGGAGGGGTCACAGTGTTAGCCATCAAGGAAGCAGGCCAGCTATACACACAGGGTCAGTACAAGGTCTAAAACCAGTGCAGGCGGAGAACGAACAAAGTCTATGTGCGACGTTTCTTGGCCACTCACAAGCTCATTCTCCTCCAAAAACTAGGCCACCTTGTGGGGGGGTACGCAGGCACCATCATCTTGTAAGGTTAGGTCCCAGGCCCCCGCCATGCAGGGGAGCCCCAACTTCGCTTCAGCCACCGTCACTGCCGAGCACCCAAAGTGCTACTTTTGCAGCCAAAAGAAGCACCCGTGAAAGTGCTGCCCAGCAAGGAAGTGGATAATCCAAGGATGCAGAAATAAAGGACACCGCGCAGAAGTTTGTAAGTCCAGACCTTCTTTCCCTAGCAGCGCCAGGTGTGGGCAGTGGAGGCAACAGCCATCTTGGCCAGCACCCGAGCAACAGTATACCACAGAGGCCGACATCTTGGCCAGCGTTACTTCTGGCGTCACTTCTGCCCCCGAGCAACAGCATTACGTCTGCACCATGGAGGCCACCATCTTACCGGTCCAGATCACAGGCACCACCTTACTGGTCCATATTGGACAGCAACTCAGACAGCGTCCTAGTACTGGCATTGATCACACTCAACCACAATAGCCCTCACCAGCTCGCCCGTTCGATGATGGACATCGAGGTAAATGGTCACTTAACGAACTGTCTGTTTGATAGCAGGAGCACAGGGAGTTTTATATACACCCCGATACCATGCAGAACTATTCCCACATGCTGATCCCAGTGAATTTCAAGATCTCTATGGCCTCCCAAGTCCTACTCGGCAGAGATTTGTGGCCTCTGCCTAGTGACACTTTAAGCTGCTTGTAATGCCACAGCTCAGTGCACCCATGATACTGGGGTTGGACTTCCAGTGCCTTCTCAAAAGCATCACCATGGAGTTCAATGGGCCCCATCCTCCCTTCACTGTCCTCAACCACCAATTTTTAAACCTCCCGCCCTCCCCTCTGCACGTAAGAGCAGGTGATACAGCACGGGAAACAGGATGTTCATCATGTCAGAAGTGAAATGGCTTCTGGCTGAGGGGATTATTGAAACTAGTACTAGCCCCTGTAGAGCCCAGGATGTGGTGGTCAAAAACAGGGAAAACTCTGCTTGGTGATTGACTCCAGTCAAACTATCAACTGCTTCACGCAACTGTATGTGCTACCCACTTCCTTGCATTGCCAACATTGTGAATCAGTTAGCACAATACTGGGTATTGTTCACCATTGACCTAAAGATGGTGTACCACCAGCTCCCTATCCACCCAGAGGACAGCCAGTACACCACGTTCGAGGTAGATGGCTGCCTCTATCACTTCCTATGGGTCCCCTTCAGAGACACCAATGGAGTCTCCATTTTTCCTTGGCTGCATTGTGGAGCATGGATTTATTGGTCCTGACCCCAACTGCACGCGTTCTCTGTTGGAACTCCCACTTCCCCACAGCCTAAAGGCCCTGATGAGGTGCCTGGGGTTCTTTTCATATTATGCTCTACTGGGGCAGACAAGTCTCAACCCTTCATGATAGCCACCTCCTTCCCCCTGCTGCCAGAGTCTCAGGCAGCCTTCATCTGCATCAAAGGAGTCCTTGCCAAGGCTATGATGAATGTCCTGGATGAATCTACCCCATTCCAGGTGAAGAGCTATGCCTCTGACTTTGACCTAGCGTCACCCTTAACCAAGCGGACAGACCCGTGGCGTTTTTCTTCTGCACCCTCAATGGTCCTGAGATCCAGCACTCCTCCATCAAGAAGGAGGCCCAGGCCATTGTTAAGGCAGTGCGGCACTGGACGCACTACGTGGTCGGCAAACGATTTACCCTGCTGACTGACCAATGTGCAGTCACTTTTATATTTAATTATAAGCAATGAAGTAAAATCAAGAATGACAAGATTCTGACATCTTTTATTGGCTTGGGAAGCTCAACGAGTCTCCAAATGCCCTTTCCCTGGGACACGAGTCAAGCTCTCCACAATGACCTCTGCCACCCCAGGGTCACCAGGCTTTTTCACTTTGACATAGCCCGAAACCTTCCCTACTCCATTGACGAATTCAGAACGCTGACCAGAAACTGCTGCGTCTGTGCTGAGTCCAAACCATGCTCCTACCAACTTGACAGGTCACACCTGATCAAGGCTACCTGCCCCTCAGCATGGATTTCAAAGAGTCCTGCCCTCCTCGAACTTCTTCAATGCTGTTGATGAGTACTCCTGCTTCTTATTGCCATCCCCTGCCCAGATATGACCACAGCCACAATTATAAAGGCCCTGTGTAATATCTTTACCCTATTTGGGTACCCAAGCAACATCCACAGCGACCAAGGGTCCTCCTTCATGAGTGATGAGCTGTGTCAGTACCTGTTGGCGTGGGACATTGCCACTAGTAGAATCATCAGTTACAACCTCTGGGGGAACGGATAGATGGAAAGGGAGAATCCCACTGTTTGTAAGGCAGTCCTCCTAGTCCTGAAATCGAAAGGCCTGCCTATGCCTATTTCCCATTGGCAAGAGGTGCTCCACACAATTAGATACCGTCTGTGCATGGCCACCAACACCATGCCATATGAACAAATGTTTTCCTTCCCCAGGAAGTCTGCATCAGCCATCCTGGTTGACATTCCCAGGACCAGTCCTGCTCCAGAGGCACGGGCAATTCCATAAGACTGACTCACTGGTTGAAAAGGTCCTCTTCCTCCACACCAACCTCCAAGATGCTTACATGGCATACTTGGATGGGCTTGAGGACATTCTCTCTGTCCGGGACCTGATGCACGTGGGAGACCCCAAGACTGCGACCCAGTGAGCCCTACCACCACGATCATCCACTACATACCCTGGCACCCTACCCCGACCCATGCACCAGCTGCTCCTACCACCATGATCAACCATCACATACTCAGGTACCCTACCTGGTCCCTAGCTGCCCCACCCCATTCACCAGACACGCAAACTGCCGACACACATCACATTGCCCATGAACTGGCAACTGAGCCACAGCCGGCACTTTGGCGGCCCCAGAGACTGAAAAGATCACCAGACCAGCTGAATTTGTGATGGACACTGAACCCGCTGGGCTTTCTTTTAAAAGAGGGGGTGAACGGTAATGCTGTTTGTTCCATTTGTCTTCCTCTCTGTGTCTGGCTGGCCCGCCTCCTTGCTGACGAGTCCTTGGAATTCCATAATAAAGGCTGTTATGTCCAAGTCCGTCCTCCAGTATGAACCCTGGAATCAGGCCAACAACATGAATGCAGGTTCAGATTTATGGGAATAAAAGTCCGTCATCTGGCAGCTTCCAATCTTTTGAAGTTACTGATAGTGTATCACAGAGGAAGAGAGAAGAATCTTTTTAAATCACAAATTGTTGAAATTTGGAACAGGCTGCCTGAAGGTGTGGGGAAGCAGATTCAACTGTAACTTTTAAAAGGGATCATTTCTTTTCACTTCCAAGCCCACAGCAGATTTTGAATGAATCGAGATGTGGCTTCCCTCTTCCAGCTTTTTTGAAATGAAGGAACTTGCAAAACCTTCACATCTATTTAGTTGGTCTAAACAACATCCAGGAAATGGCTGCCAGGACTAAAAATGTTAAGCCTATTGAAACCCCTTCCATTGCACTGTTGGAGTTTACAAATGCACAATATACAAAGAGTGGAGGAAAAATTAACTTTAATGCTGATCGGAGGGATTTTGAAGAGTTGAAAGGTGGATTAGAAGGGTGTATCAAGGTTGATCCTTCTGTTGACAGTGTTACCTGATGAGGAACAGATGAGCATATTGGGTCGATACTCATTGGGACTTTTCAAACAAAAAGATTCTGAAGAATTTGACTAAGGTTGATTCTGAGAGGATGATTCCCTCTTGGGAGAATCTAGAACAGGGGTGAGAAACCTGCAGCCTGCAAACCAGACTATCTGGCCCAAAGCTTGGCTGCCTGCCTCAGTGTGAGGCTTCCCATCCACCCACCCTCTTCCCCACCCCCCACCTCCCCACCTCTGTGCACGATTTCCACTTTCAGTGCGTGACTCCCGACACCCGCCCCCCCTTCGATCCAAATTCCACCTCAGTGTGTGCCTCCCTTGCTGTGCCCATCTGCCCTGTTCTGTGGAGTGAGGGGCATAGTTTTAGTAAAAGATGTGTTACGAGCCCAGAGGACCCCAAAACCCAGCAGAAATAGAAATTCACCAAGTCAATAGTTACTTAAACAAAAGTTGCTTTAAATTTTCTTTTAATATAACAAGAACAAACTTTAACATTTCTATTAACTTAAGTTAACCTAACTTATCCCCCTTTTAATTCTAAGCACACGTGTATATAATGTGTATATGTTCAGGAAAGTTCTCTATTTCACTGTCCAATCATTCACTTTTCACTTCTCCAAGTTCACCGGTATCAGGCAATTCTCACACTGTGCACAGAATTTAACATTTATAATTTCCTCCAGGTTCTGGTGATTAAAGTTAAATGGTTACCACTCAGGTTGGTTTCAGAGAGAAATTTGTTGCTTGATGGACACACACAAACTGATTTCCTCCAATCAGTCACTTCAGTGACTTGCCGAAGAAATTTGCCCCATCATGGATTTTCATCACAGAGTTTCTCTTGTTTCCCTTATTTCAGGAGAAACACTCTAGCCACCCATTTCCTCTTGTAAGGACCTCAAGGGTTTTGAACAGGCTGAACTCAGAACTCACAGCTGGTCTTCAAAATGGGGTTTTCAACAAGCCTGCCAGTTTGCCATGTTGCAGCCTCAACTGCTTCTGTAGAACTGACTTCTCTCTCTCTCTCTCTCTCGCTCTCTCTTTCTCTCTCTCTCCCCCCCCCCCCCCCCCTCTCCACAAGAGAAATCACCTGTCTGTTTTTCCTCTCACTGAGTGTAAAAACAATATTACAGGGCTCCAAACCCAATTTTTGAATGATCTTATCAGTATTTGAATCTGGACTTGATCAATATTATGTTCCATTTGCACTTCCTTTTGAAGTCCTTTCCAAAGCAGTTCACATTGTCTGCAAAGTCACTGGTGACACAATGTCTCACCTCAGCAAAGCTCTTGCTCTTGTCTTTTGTGAAGTGTTTCTCTGTTTGTGAACTGTAACCTACACTCAACCCCCACAATCTATCTCTTTTAAAGACATATTTTACCTTTAACTATTCTAACATTATCCTGTAACAGGATATCATCCAATTAACAAGAAATGTGGAGAGATTTCTTCTCCAAGAGGGTTACCCTAGATAATTGTGGTGGCTTAATCAATGAGTATATTTATGTTTAAAATGGGCAGGTTATTTCAGGAGCAATACAAATGCTGGAGGAACACAGCAGGTCAGGCAGCATCCATGGAAGACAAAAGGTCATCCGTGTTTCATCAGCCTCAGAATAAAAGGACGTCCCTTTAGACCAGAGATGAGGTGAAATTTCTTCAACCAATGGGTGGTAAGTCTGTGGAATTCTCTTCCACACATGACTGTGGAGGCCAAGAAAATGGGTACATTTAAAGCGGAGGTTGAGAAGTTCTCAATTAATAAAGGTGTCAAAAGTTATGAGGACAAGGCAGGAGAATGGAGTTGAGAGGAAAAATGCATCAGCCATGATTCAAATGGTGGGTTAGACTCAATGCATTGAATGGCCTCATTCTGCTCCTAATCTCTTATGGTCTGGTCTGAGGTGTTGAGGTTTACACACACAGACAGGAAAGTGAAAAATGCTATTTAATGGCAGATGCATCTCAAGGAGACACCTAACTTGCTCCTGTTCTGATTTCTTGCATTGCTATTACTTATTAAAGGACTAATTCTAAAGCGTATATTTCCCATGTGGTCAGGGATTTCCACTTCATACCCTCAAGATAGTTGATCGTTCTCAACAAACATAGTGATGCTTTCACCTATTTTGTTTAATTGGCATAATCCTCTGCACCATCTTGTGCCCATAGATTCATTTAATGGAGAACATGGCTTACCATCTAATTCTGCTTTGAGGAAATTAGTCTGTGCTCTCAATGGTTTGTCTTGATGCAATACAATGCTTCATTCAGCTGTGCGCACAATGCTTTTAGCTAAACAGTGAAGACAAGGCCACATCACAATAACATTTTGTTGCACTTGTATTTTTTTAGCATGTTAGATGGATCTTTTTATGTACAGAACAATCAGTTAGAGTAGGATGACTGATCCAACTCTGTGAAATGACTAATTCTCATGGCCTGGATTGTTGGGGGCCATCTGGCCAATCCATGTTGTGTGTTTAGTGTGCACTGTTTAATGGCAGTTATTAATAGCATTCATTAACTGCCTGGCAAAGCAGCATATTGAAAACTTCATCTGATGATTGACATCTGTTCGAGTAAAGGTTTGCCATAAATGCTAGCCAGCTGCAGACGCCACACTGCACTCAATCCGACTTTCAGCTTTGAGGGCCAGTCCTTACAGACTATACATTTTTGGTCTTTAAACAAGTACCTTGTCAAAATAGAGATCTAAATCGTCCTGTTGAGTGGCATTCCTGTGGAGCCGGTTATGGGCTGAATGTTTATCCTCTTGAGCTTTTTTTAAAAATAATCTTTCTGGAGCGTCCATGCCCGGTTTCAGTTGGTGTGAGTGTTAGGGCCAGATCCACCACAAAGGGCGGACAGCAGAGGTCAATGAGCATCCAACATAAAGCACGGTTTGCTTGACCAGTTACAGAAATACTAGGTTTTAGTCTGTCATTGTATAGATCCAGAATATTAAAACATGATGCATTCAAGCATCAGGCCACTCTGGCAGCTGGAAAAAGTGGGCTAAATATTTGTCCTGAAAATCGGCTTCCGCTGTTCTTCATTCACTTGTACCCTTGCCCTTGTGATGAGTCTTTATTTAATTTTTTTTGCATACAGAATGGTAGCAGGCCCTTTTGGCCCACAAGCCTGTATCGTCCAATCGACCCTCAATGCCCAGTACCATTTGAATGGGAGGAGGAAACCAGAAACCCAAGCCGACACAGGAAGAACATATCAACTCAGTCCCAGTTGCTGGCACTGTAACAAAGTTACATTAATCGCTACATTAACCGTGCCACCCTGCGCATGTTCTGAAGTTAATCATTGATTCCAAAAGATTTGAAGCACCTATTTGTGCGTCTTGTAGATTTATATCTGTATTGCTCCTATAATGGTGGGGCACTCAACATTTCTGTATCAAGAGAAGTGCAGCACTATTGCTATAGAAAAGCAGCCCTGCATTCTTCCTCTATCAAGAACATTCGATGATGTTCCTTTGCTCAAGAAGCACTGCACTGTTGCTGTACTTCTGGAACAATGCAGTGAGGGAGTTCAAAACTGGAAGGACTGCACTGTTCCACGCCAAGGGAATGTTGCATTATTGCTGTATTATGGGAGCCCTGCACTACTGATGGAACAATGCATTGTTCCCACACTGAGGGGCTGCTACACTATTGATGTATTGCAGGAATATTGCATCAATCCTGTACTGAGGGATTGTTGCACTGTTCTTCTACTAAGGGACCTATCTCTGTACTGTTGAAGGCATTGACTTTTAAATGGGATATTAAATTAAGGCCCAACCTGCTCTGTAAGTGAATGTAGAAGGTCCCTTGGCATTGCATTAAAAAAAAGAACTGGTTAGTTAGTTATTTCTCATGATCCGGCCAGCATTTATTCCTCATTCGATATGATGAGCACAGATGATTCATTGGTGTTGTTGTAGATAACTCCACAAGATGGGCAATTGCATTTTCTAAATCAGGATCGGTAACAGCACTTCCAAGACTATCACACCGAGCATGGGAGCCGCTCGCCCCCCCAGGACTGCATGCTTAGTCCACTGCTGTTCACTCTGCTGACCAACGACTCTGCAGCCAAACACAGCTCGAACCACATCAAGTTCACTGACAATACGACCGTGGTTGGCCCTATTAATAAGAATGAGGTCAGCATACAGAGATGGGGTGCAATCACTAACGGCTTCAGGAAGGCCTGGGGGGGGGTGGGTGGGTCACACTTCCCTGACCATTGATGGCTCGACCATGAGATTGTCAAGAGTATCAACAGAAAGTCAAGAATCTAATTACAGAAGGTGGTGTTTAGACCCAGCATACTCAACTTCCTTATCAGCTTGATGCATGCTAGCGACTCTCCAACCTCCCCTGGCATGTGTCAAGCATCAGAGGCATCTAGTAATGCTTGACGCAATAAAAGCAGCGCCCTCGTCTCCTACGTTCATCGGCAGGTAGTTCCTGGCATCCAACGAGACCGCCCTCCCCCAAGCGCTGAGTGAGTTTATGAACTTTCCACTCCTTCCCCCTCTAACATGCTATACCTCCCTCTAACATTCGTTCTGGTACTGACCCTGTGCCGATGTTATGTCGATTGAGCACTCTGGAATGCAGACTCAATTTCTTTGTCGAAAGACCCATCACTTGAGATGATGCTCTCCAAGTATTTGAAGCTGTTTACATTTTTCAGCTGGGTGTCATCAACAGCGATTTTTAGTTCTATGGATTTAGTGTTTGGCACGGATTAATGGAGTACTTCAGTCTTGTTCAGGTTGATGGTTAGGCTAAAGAGCATAGCAGCATCTGGGAATTTGTTCAGCATTAACTGTAGATTACTGTCTTTTGTGCGCCAGGAGCACACAGTCATCAACAAATAGAGTTTCTTGAATGAGTGTGTAGAGGCACTTGGTCCATGCGTTCAAGTGGCAAAGGTCAAAGAGAGAGCCATCTAGTCGCTACCTGACGTACTCCTTCCTCGAGACCTTGGACAACATGTGACATCATGCAAGAATATAGAACATAGAATAATACAGCACAGTGCAGGCCCTTGGGCCCTCAATGTTACGCTGACCCATAAATCCCTTCCTAAGAAAGAATAAGTACTAAACCTCCTTACCTCATGACCCTCTATTTTCCTTTCATCCATGTGCCTGCCTAAGAGTCTCTTAAATGCACCTAATGTTTCAGCTTCCACCACCATCCCTGGCAAGGCATTCCAGGCACCCACAACTCTCTGTATTTTAAAAAAAAACTTATTCCTGATGTCTTCCCTAAACTTCTCTCCCTTAACTTTTTACATATGTCCTCCGTTGCTTGCTGATCCTGCCCCAGGAAACACGTGCTGGGTGTCCACCCTATATATGCCTCTCATAATCTTGTAGACCCTTATCAAGTCTCCTCTTATCCTTCTATGCTCCAAAGAGAAAAGTCACAGCTCTGCTAATCTTGCCCCATAAGACTTTTTCGCAATCCAGGCATCATCCTGGCAAATCTCCTCTGCACCTTCTCCATAGCTTCCACATCTTTCCTTTAATGAGGTGACCAAAAATGAACACAAAGTGTGTATGGTCTTGCCAAAGATTTGTATAACGTGACGTCGTGGCTATCCCTTGCAGTTGAGGATGATGGCCTTTGTTCCATTGATCCACAGAGCAAAGATGCCTATGCATGTACTTCTTTAACATGTGCTTGATGTTGCACTCCAAGAAGCACATGATACTTCACAAATCAACTAATTCCAATGGCATGAAAACCATGATGATTGAAGCTGATGGATTTGTTGCAGTCTTTGTCCACCTTCACAGCCACTGAGTTCAGAGTAACTTTGTCCGACTGTTCTAGTATTGAGGACTTGGTTAGATTGTTTCTTCTCAGGGACCTCACCCTCATCCTTACCACCATGGGTGAACAAAGGGCCTATACTGTGCTGTCGGGTACTACAAGAACTCTGTCGAGAGCGCACTAGCCAGCTGCATCACATTTTGGTAGAGTTGCTGCAGAGAAATGGATTTGAGCAATGGTTCTCAACCTTTTCCTTTCCACTCACATACCACTTTAAGTATTCGCTATGCCATAGGTGCTCTGTGATTAGTAAGGGATTGTTTAAGGTGGTATGTGGGTAAAAAGAAAAAGTTTGAAATCCACTGTTTTAATCGTACATAATTGACTCGTTATGTGCACGATTTCATAACTCGAAAGGAAATTGGCCAATGACAATTTTTCTCAATCAAAATATTTCAGTAACAAATAGGTCTGGAGCAGTGATTCTCAATCTTCCCTTCCCACTCACATACCACCTGCAGCAATCCCTTACTAATCACAGAGCACCGATGGCATAGTGAATACTTGAAGGGGTATGTGAGTGGAAAGACAAAGGTTGAGAACCACTGGATTAGAGGTCAATCCCCAGGAATATAAGAGTACCAGAGATGATCACTGGATTCTTCCTCCCCCAAGTCGAAGAGGGTGTGCCAAAATCATTGAGGACTCCTTCCACCCTGTGCACAGCATCTTTCAGCTACTCCCATCAGGAAAGAGATACAGGAGTATCAGAGCCACACCACAAGGCTGAGGAGCAGCTTCTTCCCATGGGCAAAGGAACTGCTCTCACTAACCATTTGAGATGCTCATATTCACAAGAATTCATAAGTATTTATATATGAATACCTGACCTGCATCTGTATTGTATGTCTGTATATGTGTTTTGTCTGGTTGTGTGTCTGCATGTTTTGCATCAAGGAACTGTTTCAGTTTCATCGGGATGTACTTGTGCAAACAGATGACAATAAACTGGAGTTGACTTGACTTTCAAAAGCACTAAGAGCCTTCCTTACGTACAGAGACCCACACGGTACACATTGCACCAAATGTAGACTCGCCTGTTTAAATTCCACAGTTCCACGATGAGATTTGAACTCTGGTTTCTGCACTCTTCGTCCAGATCTTTGAATTATTAGCCTTAACCACTGTGCCACAGCCCTCCCACAATTGAGCCGTCTCAGTGCTGGTTCTTCACCAATAATTCTGCAGCTCCTTTGTTATCTAAT
This sequence comes from Narcine bancroftii, assembly GCF_036971445.1. Lineage (NCBI taxonomy): Eukaryota > Metazoa > Chordata > Chondrichthyes > Torpediniformes > Narcinidae > Narcine > Narcine bancroftii. Next base: position 465,680,842 of record NC_091469.1, read on the forward strand.
TCCTGCAGCTTGTCTGTATCTGTACTTTGGCCTGACATAAATGTGGTGCTGAACATTACTCTAGAGATTCTGGTGGGCATTTATTTTCCAGCTCCGGTGCAGTAGCAGATGGCACATTATGAGGAAAGCGGCACGTTTGGGTGCTGACATTAATTGCTCCATTATGAGCAGGAACTCCATCGCTGTGTGTGAAGTGGTTCAGCCAGCCTAGAGTGCAATCAGAACAGCTGAATAACACAATGAGCGCCATCAGTTCTCCATTTTCCCTAACCATCTGAAAAGATCTCTGACTTCTTTCTGCAGCAAGACTTGAGTCTGATATTTTCCAGCATCATGCAGACAATATAGATTTTTTTTTTACTTTGCAGAAACAACATAATAACAGGCCTTTCTGGCCCACAAGCCCATGCTGCCCGAATATACTCCCAATTAACCTACAACCCCCGTATGTTTTGAAGAGTGGGAGGAAACCCAAAGACCTAAAAGAAACCCATGCAGACATGGAAGAATGATCAAATTCCTTAGAGACAGCCCTAGATTTGAATTCAGGTCCCTGCCATTGTAATAACATTGTGTTAAGCATGCTGCAAGGTTGCAGCAAGAAGATTTTTCCAAAAATGACTTCTTAAAGCTATTTTCACATTCATAAAGCAATATTTCATTCAATTTAAGAAGCAGCTCCTTCCAGCCCACCAGCCCACACCACCCAAATATATCCATGTGACTATTTCCAAAGGTTAATTTACTAGTGGATAAACAAAGAGGAATATTAGAATATTGATCCAGTATAAAAGCCAGGCCTTTTCATCAGCTAGATCAATGCACGATATCTCTCTTGATCGCCTGATACCATTAGATAACGTTTTTACCAACTGAAAACAGATAGATATATAGGACTAGATGTTATAATCCTTGAAGTTTCAGTATTGGTTAGATTGATCCTCTCTCATCAAGTTAGTACGGTCGGTTGTCTCAATTACAATAATGGAGGATGACCACTAGGGAATATTAACCTGTATCGAACATACCTTCAGTTGTTTTCCATGGTATCATTGAGTGTTTCGGCCTTTTAAATGCAACATACCCTCGACCAAGGCAGGCCCACCACGGGCTGATCAGACCTGGGTGTGTGTCCCACATCTGTTTCTCCTTGTGGTCATTTGGAGCTCAGATAGGATCTCTCCTTTTCAAAGTCAGCGACTGCTCGTTTCAGCTGAATCAGAGAGGGATTTAATTGCCTTTCTGAGGGCCTTCCTGAGATTTCTACTTCCTTCAGAAGCTTGGTCATAGATTTGGCAGCCAACTCTCTACAAACGACTTCAATGGGGCAGACCCTCATTTTCCAGCCTCACTCTTCTGCTTCTGCGTCAAGATTCCTATAGCGTTCTTGCGCCTCATCCATGGCACCTTCCCAATAATGAAGACAATCTGCTGGAAGACAACCTTTTACACAGAACGACAATAAAGGCATAATATTCCCGTCGTGAAGAGGCTGTGTAAAAGGGGCTAGTTAAATCTGTTAGCATCGCCCCCCCCCCTATTTTCCCTCTCACTTGTATACTTTCCCACCCTTCATAAATCTGCACCTTTCACTTTCTTGTGAGGGCCAGTTCTACATCTCCACTATTCTAAGTGTAAATAGACTTTTCCTGAGTTCTCCACTAGATTTCTTGGTGACTATTTTATCATAATAAAATTAGAGAACACTCTATTAAAATCATTCATAACTTTAAACATCGATATCCTTTTATCAAAGGTAAATAGTCTCATCAATTCAGTGGTAATTAACAGTAAACAATAAATGGTGGCGTTGCCAGCAACATTTATATTTGATGAAACAATACACTGAAAAACAGTGAACATGTATAATCAAAACGCATTTCCCCAACGAGGAGGCACAAGTCAACCTCATTAATGAGTCGCCAGAATCATAAGCTCCATCAAATTTTTTTAAAATAATCGAACCAGTGAATTATTTGTCTTTGAAATCACTCCTGTGGTGGGCTTCAAGCTCATCTCCTATTTAACAGTTCCAGTAAAAACACAACGCTGGAGAAACTCAGCAGGTCGAGCAGCGTCCTTTATATAGCAAAGATAAAAATACATAAGCAACATTTCAGACTTGAGCCCTTCATCAAGGTATGCCAAAATGTTGGCAGGCATCCGAACAAAAGAGTAGGGAGACTTCTGATTACTGCACAACTCTGTGAAATCTCTTAGAGGGGTATCTACCCTGAAGTTCTCCTTTGCTTTTACTTCAACCACAGTTCTGCAAATTTTCATATTTTACTACTTAACGGTTTCAATCTCTGGATATTCATCAAGTAAATGAACCTCTTATGTTATCACTCCCACACAGTATGCCCCCTCCGTGGCCAAGTTTATTCTTCCACAGGTGTGGTGCCCTGGTGAATGTACCATTCTGACCCACTGTTTTGTATTTCAATTCTCTCCATGAGCCTTTCTGTTTGTTTAGGGTACCTGTTCCTTAATCTTTGGCTGTCTGTGTCCTTGGATGCAAAAATCTCTGCGCTTTTAGCACTCAGTATTTCATCATCTGGATAATGCTCCACTTCTCTGAGATCGGATAAAGATAGCCACCGTCCTCTGCACTGATCTCTGTATTACTTTCACCAACCCACTTGCTCTCTTTGTATACCTTTGTAACTTCCTGCTTCTTTTTGTTCTACTGATGTGCCTTTTAACTTGACTTCATAGAACATTGTACTTAGAACAATAAAGCTCAGGAACAAGTCATTCACCCCACTATGTATGTTTTAAACACAATGCCAAATTGCACTAAATCATCTTTTTGCCTGCACATGATACACACCCCCCCCCCCCAACCCCGCCTATTCCTGCCAGATTCATGTCTATCTAACAGCCCCTCAAATGTTACTATTGTCTCTGATTCTACCACTACCTCTGGCAGCCCATTCCAGGAACTGGCCACATGGTACGTTTAATAAAAACTTGTTCCACATACCTCCTTTAAACTTTCCACCTCTCGCCTTTAATTGATATCCCAATTTGATATAAATTTGGCACAAAGTACCTTCGCTCTGTCCAGATCAATGAGAAGGATCTCCCAGTGGCCAACCATTTCAATTCCCCACCCCATGCTGACGTGTTGGTCCATGGTTTCATGCACTATCAGACTAAGTCCGTCCACAAATTGGAGGAGTGACGCCTCATATTCCATCTGGAAAGCCTTCAACTGAATAGCATTAACATCAACGTCACCAGTTTCCGTTAGGACCCTCCCTTCCCCATCTATCCCTATTTCTCCTTTCATCTAGCTCTGTCTCGCTTTCTCTTAAGCCCCTTCCACACTTGCATCCCAGTAAATCGGCCGTTCAGTGTCCCGGGATAGGAATGGGGGTTTGGCCTTTCACACTAGACCACTCCTACCTGGAACACTGAATGCTTTTGCACTTCCTAGGGTTTCTCCCCGGCGTTCATTCTGTTCTACCTTTAATAGGAAGTGCCTGCAATCCAATAGCCACATCCCACTTGCCTGATATCAGCTCCGGTGTCTGCAGCATTGAGCAGATTTTGCTTTCACACTTGCCACTTTAAAGGCCGATTGGAGTTCAATTCCTGGGATCACTGGCAAGTGTGAAAGGGGCTTTATCCTTTCCTTCTATCTTCCTTCCACCAGCTTTACATTCACAGAACCACCCCTCCCCCAGTCAATTCTCACCTTTCCTCTCCAGACCTATTCATGTCCAGTTATCACCTTTTGCCTATTGGTTTGTGCTCCCCTACAAACCCCCCACCCCCACTCTTCCTTCTCTCTCCTGCCTGACATGGGGTTTCAACCCGAAATATCGACTTACACCTTTTTGCCTCCACAGATGCTACTCAGCCTTCCTACAAAAACAGCATTTTGCTTTTGTCATGAATTTAAACCTCCTTTGCCTTTCATTCTAAAACTGAGTTTGCTTTTACACAAAGCTGCCACATGTGAATCAAATGGTATAAACTTTCACCCACATTCAAGTCAATTTCATCCCTCATCATCAATGCTTCCTAAAACTAAGATCTCACTGTATAAGGAAGAGCTTTGCTGCATTAAGAGAATTGCAGCCGGCTAAGGGCATTTCAATGTGACTTGATTCCCTGATGCTCCAGCCAGCATCCCACAGTGAGCTTCACACACATAAGCAGCATTAATGGCCATTTGCAAGGTGGAAATACATATTGAGATTGAGAATTAATAAAATGTAGCACGGTGAACTAGCACAAAGGAATTTAGAGCAATCGACAAGAATGAGGTTGTTTTCAAGTTGGTTTTTGTTTCCCTTTAGTATTCTTTTTAAACTGAGAATGGAGGGAAACAGTAATGTCCGTTGTATTTTTTTAAATTTAAACAAACCACAACAGCAAGACTAGTATTTATAATACTTCTGCAGAAGGAAACAGGGTAAAGGCAAAGCTGGTTTACAGCTGACTTTCTGCCGATACTCCAGAGAGAATTATTTATGTTTCTCTACGTAGAATTTACGTTTTTGCTCCGTTCAACAATTTTTTTTCCTACCTTCTGGAATGGCTGCTCACACACGAATGACCAAAACTCGAAATCTCAGTTTCCTGAATAGCAGAAGTGCGGTAAGTGTAGTGGTACACCTCCGGCCTACTGCAGGGGGCAACCTCTGTACCTGCAGGAGTGTAAGGGGTTCAGGACAACACCTGGCTGGCTGTCCATCAGTCGGCCTGAATGGATCAAGCCCCACCTGGTCGGGTGTCAATCACCCTCCAGGATATAAGCCTGCGCCGGCCTCCCGAGGCCTCACTCAGAGTTGCTGCAGTCACAGCCAGCCTGGATCTGTGGAAGTCTTTGAGGATTAAAGCTTGTTGTACAGTCTTTATCTTTGTGTGTGTCTGATTCTGGCTAACAGTGCACCACAGTAAGTAAGGAGGCAGGACTTGCAAATATCTGCTATTTATTAGCCCATTGTTGCAGACCACCTGCACAGTTCAGTTTAGACGGCAGGCAGTCTGCAGTAATGTCTAGGGGTGCCGCAGGTAAAATTTTGGGGAATGAGTCACTCATTTTTACACAGATTCCATTCTGGGAATTTGGGAATAATTTACCGGAATGCAGAGGCTGTGTAAAAATGTAGACAAGCACTCAAACAAAATGGTGGGGGGGGGGGGGGGTGGGAGGAGCACAGTCCCACAGGCAAAGGATAATAAGAGAGGGGAAGCTCAACAAGGATCTCAAGTAGCTGTACAGCATTGACTGCTGTTCTCTTTGCTTCCCTCGATGAATATGCCTACCTTGTTCTCCTTTGCTCTCCAAAGGGAACTCTGTGTCATTCTTTCTCCCTACTTCCACCTGTAATCCCTGCTGCTGTCAAGCTTTATGACCATGTGCTCACCCAGGCTTGCTTCCACAGCCAGGGTGCCCTCGTCTCCACTTGTCTCTGCCTCCATCTTGTGCCTTGTGGCTTCCAGCACCAGTCCCAGGCCTCCCAGTTTGCCTGCTCATTCACAGCTGAACAACATTAAATCCAAACACCAAACTTGTGAATCTGCAGGAATCATCAACTGCATCCTTGTGGCCTTCTCTACCTTGAAGGCCACTTTGAGCACCCTACAAGGAACTCCAGTATCTGCACAGCACTGATTACTCATCTCTTTGCTTCTTATCCACCTATCACCTCCTGCCCTTGGGGCTGTGATCCTCCCCCTAACCCTACCCCCACTGTTTTGTTCGAGCGCCTACCTACATTTTGATAAAGGGCTCAAGCCCAAAGGATCGCTTATATATCTTCATTTTTGTCTGACACTGCTTGTCCCACCGAGTTTCTCCACCATGGTGTTTTTACTTCAATCGTAGTGTCTGTAGACTTTCTTCTGCAGAAGAAGGTATCGCACATAATCTCAAAGACAGGATCGTGTACCAGGGACGTGGGCTCATTAGTCTAACGATTTTCTCAGAAATATCTTCAGTGAACGATTTCCGAATTTAGGTGAAAAACAGATTTTTGAGGAATGGACATTTTAATTTTAACCTGCATAAAACCTCATCCCCTCCCACCTCTCCCTCACATTTCCACAATTCTCATTGAGGCGAGTTGCCGTTGATATCACAATTGTAAAATTTCGGCGTCATACCACTCTGATAATCAGTAGAATAGATAAACAGGGCATGAGTGAAAGTGCTGGTTAAAAGTCAGTAATGAAAGTTTCACCCTGCACTGTGGGGGTGAAACCAATATTGCACATTTTAACAAGAGCAAAATGCTGTGGATTTTTCTGTAGGTGGAATCTGGCATCAGTGAGTTTAATAAAAACAAAGATTTGGGAACCAACAGCACAACCCGGACAAAAATGAAAAATATGCAAATTTTGTCCCAGCGAGCGTAGGCAATTGTCACTGCGTCACCGCATAGCAAGAAAAGGAGATACTTTTTTCCCCTGTTGTCCTGTTAATTCGCTTGCCAGGGGATGGAGCATTTGGAGAACAAGGTCAGACTGTTTCCACCTTTACTGCTTCTCCGGGTCTGCGTATTTTTTTGCTTGTAGTGAGTGTGCCAAAGGCAGCGAAGGTCCTGAGCTCATGGTGGATGGGTGATGCTGCCCTTCCCTGGGTCACGGAGGAAGAGCAGCATCGGAACAGGCCAGGACTCGGCAAGAAACTGTGACAGAGCTGTCCTTGTAGGCCTATCACTCTGCCATCTGCCACATCGTGGTGGCATCATGTCAACATTTTTGCTCCCTGGGGCTTTTCAACCACCTCGGGAGTCCACAGTTTTAATGACTGGATGGAAAGCTGATATTTTTTTGAACCGTAAAATGACTGGCATACTGAAGGATTAATAAGACTAACATCATCTGATTTTTCAGTATTGGCAGAAACTGTGATTTGAAGTAAAAAGTCAATGCTGGAGAAACTCAGCAGGCCATACAGTCGATAAAGATACAGAACTAACGTTTCAGACTTGAGCCATTCATCAAGGTGTGAGCAAAATGTAGACAGGCACCCAAACAAAATGGTGGGGGGGAGGGGCAGGGGAGATGAGCATGGTCCCACAGGCAGGAGGTGATAGGTGAGTCTGGGCAGAAGGGCACAACAACATACAGTGGAGGGGGGGGGGGGGGGGGTGAAGGATGGATCTGTGAATGGAGAGAGAAGGAGTGGAGACCTGGAGGAAAGAAGACAGAGAGACGGAGAAGAGAGGGAGGACAGGGAGTGGGTTAGCAGAAACTGGAGAAGGCGATGTTAATGCCATTTATTTGGAGAGTGCCCAGATGGCATATTTGGTGTTGCTCCTCTCATTTATGGGTGGTCTTGGTTTGATAGTACATGAGGCCATGGACAGACGTGTCAGCATGGGTGTGGGGTGCAGAATTGAAATGGTTGGCCAATGGGAGATCCTTATCACTGATGCTGACAGAGCAAGGGAGCTCAGAGAAGCGATCTTCAAGGCAGAGAAGGCCACAACAGGAGCACTGGATGCAGTTGATGATTCCTGTAGATTCACAAGTTTGGTGTTTGGATTTACTGTTGTTCAGCTGTGAATGAGCATCCATCCAAATCGAGTCCAAATTCTTTAACTTTAACTTTCCCGTGTCAGTGCTTTGGATATTGTTTTTTGGACCATAATTTTGGAGGAAATATTCTATCGTCAACAAGATAAATGTAGAGCATTAACAGAAATGACAACATTCCTGAAAGTACTGTGTCGCACAAGGCCTTTTCTTTTTTTTTATTTTTCACACTATGAACCATACTGACCAAAATACACACAAACATTTCCCTCTTGAATATACACAGTGTCATTTTCTCCCCTTTTCCCCCCTCCCTTCCCTCCGTCCTTCATCCCCCCCTCCCCACCCACTCAACATTCAACATACATGATACATTGAACCCATTAAACAATGTCATCACACAATGAAAATAAACAAGAAATTTGTGTCATCTACTTTTACACACTGGGTCAGTTCATTTCGTCTTCTTCTCCTTCTGTCATTTTAGGCGGTAGAGGTCCGTAGTAGGACTTCTCTGTTGTGTTCCATGTACGGTTCCCAAATTTGTTCAAATACTGTGATGTTATTTCTTAAATTATATGTTATTTTTTCCAATGGAATACATTTATTCATTTCTATGTACCATTGCTGTATTCTCAGGCTATCTTCTAATTTCCAAGTTGACATAATAAATTTTTTGCTACAGCTAAGGCTATCATAATCAATCTTTTTTGTGCTCCATCCAAATCGAGGCCAAGTTCTTTAATATTGACCCAAGGCCTTTTCAATGCATAACAGTTCTCTGTTGAAGATCAAGAAGTAGGTACCTGCCAGAGGAATCAAATTAAGTAAGTTCAAACTTACATTTGGAGGCCAGCGATAAATGCAGGCAGCTCACCATTAACACATCCTGTACATGTTATCAAGTCAAGTTCATTGCCATCATATTTTGATGACGTAGCATTCTCCAGTCTTCAGTGTAAAATACACAGACGTAACACATGTGCAGGACAAGTCTTTCATCTATACAGATAAGTATTGTTTCACGAATATGAGAATCTCAGATGGTTAGTGTGAGTAGTTCCTTTGGTTGTTTACATTCTCAGTGCCCGTGGAAAAGAGCTGAAAGATGCTGTGTGCAGAGTGGAAGGGACCCTGAATGATTTTACATCCCCTTTTCAGTCCATGATCCCAGTAGATGGAGGAGGGAGGGAGACTCCAGTCATCCTCTCTGCCAAGCTTATGGTCTTGTGGGTTTACCTCCGATCTATTTCTCTGCAGCAACCATACCACACTGTGATGCAGCCGGCCAGGACACTCTCGGTAGAGCTCCCACCTTTATCTATCCATTACTTCTGTGGTCCTCTCCCTTTCAGAATCAGAGTTCGAATTTATTTAGTGCAAACATAAATATTATAACCATCTTACAATGTTATAATATTTTAAAAAGTGCACAAAAAGTAATGTCGTAGAGAAACTGCCACTTCCCGTTGCAAAGAACATAGCACACAGAACTAGATCCGTTAACTCTTTATGAATCACCAAGTTAACCTGGGAGAACCCTTCCTGCTTTGTACAAATCTTAACTTACCTTGGCTACAAAATGAGGACCATTATCTAAACTCAGCGCCTCAGGCAGTCCATAACAGGAAAATATTTTACTTAACAAGATTTTAAACTAATAGTCAAAGCAGTAAAACAAAATTTTAACTAAGAGTCAAGGCAGTATTTTCTTTAAATAAAAGAAAAATGTCTCATGATAAATGGGCCTCCTGATAAGAGTACCAGCTGGTATTGTGTCCTTTTACCTAAAATTTGGATGCCACCATGTCTGCAGTGAGGAATTTACATATTGTAAATTCCCTCCTTGCCAACGTGGGTATCATTGCGCATGTAATCAAATAACAAGGATATCAAGTAGTGTATTTGGCTAACCAGCAAAGTCTTATAACTGAGTATTTGCAAAACTTGTTTGCATTTTTTTTTGTTCGATTATTGTCTTTGTTGCTGAGTTTGCTGCTTTTCAATGCATTCAGAAATCGTATGATCTTGTTAATTTTAAAATGTAACCATTTATTGACTGCATTACCATTGACGGTTTGCAGGAACACTAGGTTAATTTATGATTGAGATTAAAGAGTCCTCATCTTAAAGATAATTGGAGTGTTTAGGTCATTATGATGCATATTCAATGATTGTCAAGCATTGTTCACTTCAAATCACATAATCACTGGACTGGAGGAGGGGGACCTGTTTGCCACCAGTGGAATCCTCAGGATGTCTCTGCGTCTCTTACATCTGTGAGTGTTAGAGTTGACAGTGCTTTGGTCAGTTGCTGTACATAGGTGATCATTTTGTTAATTAACCCTGTACCTGTGTGGGGTTACAGGCATTTCGAATAAAGCTAACGGCATTACCTTTATGCAATTCAACCAAGTTTCTTTTGACAACTCAGCCAACTTATTCTTTAAGGTCCTAGGTAAATCAATAACAACAAGACAATGCTTACAGTAAATTCAATCTATATACACTCAAATATAGGCATTCATGTCCTTCCCTGAGGGCACTTAATTTCTTTACCAGGATTATTTTGTTGAGAGAGGACACATTCCTTCCTTTGGTAGGTATTATTTTCTCAAATTAGTGATGTGCCATTGCTCTTTAGTCAAATATATTAATGCACGTATATAATTAAGTAGTACAGATTTTAAAAATTGCATTAGGTACAGAAATGATCCAGCAGGGCAGGTTCATAATTCAGTTTCTGGATTTCTGTCACACCCCCTGCTGTTTACAGAGCTTAATGAAATTAATGCTTCATTCCCATATCAAGCAAGGCCGTTCTATTTTCAAGCAGTTTATCGTTTTCTGAATAAACGGTGAAGGGACCATTTATAACAGCAGCTTTTGCAGTCACATCTGCGTAAGCATTCCCAAGGGCTACAGTTCTGACATGAGTATAGATATTCCTTTTCCTATCATGTAGGCTCTAATAAGGGCAAACAATTCAAATTGCTGGGAAAACTGGATGATAGAAGGCAGCTGTCTTTATTACTTCATTTCTGTATTTTTCACAATAGCATAACCTGCACAGTGTAGAACCTATATCATCAACAAAGACTATGTTCTTAGACCCTTTTCCAGTTAATTGACTGGGCGTCCCAGGATGGGAAGCCCTTTGTGCCATTTCCACTGGGCCACTGTTAAGTGGGACTCTAATTGCTTTTCCACTAAACCCTCTCATCCCCAGGTATCGGAGTGTTCTACCTTCAATTGGAAATGGGTGACTTTCTGGTGTTCATTTTCCACTGATTTTATCAGCTTGCCAGGATCAGCAAACGCTGGGGATATGAGCAGGAATAGAGGTGGTTAATCCCCGGTGTGAAATGATGTCATTTGTTTCCGGCATTCGATCTATGTTCCTTTTCCGCTGGACCCTGTCCCAGCAAATTCCAAGTTAATTCCTGGGACAGGATACCAATGAAAAAGGGGCTTTTGGCTCAATTAGTATTCAGGAATCTGATGGCAGCAGGAAAGAAGCTGTCCTTGTGTCGCTGAGTGCTCGTCTTCACACTCCTGTACCTTTTCCCTGATGGTAGTAGAGTGAAGAGGGCATGGCTTAGGTGGTGGGGGTCTTTGAGGATAGAGGTTGCTTTTTTAATACACTGCCTCATGTAGATGACCTCGATGGAGTGAAGTCTGGTGCCTGTGATGTCACAGGCCGAGTTAACAACTCTCTGGAGCTATTCCTTGTCCTGAGATTTGGCACCTCCATACCAGGCAGTGATGCAACCAGCCAGAATGCTCTCCACAGTACACCTGTAGAAGTTCACAACAGTCTTCAGTGACATAGCAAACCTCCTCAAACACCTTTCCTCACCCTCTCCCCTCATCTTTTCATTTGACCTGATTTTCTAAGTCTTCCTGCATACTGAAACCCCCCACAATCACCTCTCATACATACCTTCTCTAATTAATACCCTGCACCTAGGTTGCTATTTGGACACAAACAAGGTATTTTTAATATTGTATTTTTCAACTCTACCCACACGGATTCTATGACCTCTGATCCTATGTTCATTCTTGCTGACGATTTGATTTTGTTTTTTACCAATGGAGCCACCACAAAACCCTTTGCCACCCTGTCTGTTTTACAATAGGATGTGTATCCTTGGATGTTTAGCTCCCAGCTGTGATCCTCTATTATGCCCACAACCTGGATGTTGCCTGGATTGGGAAACAGGTTTTGTGAGGCAAGGATAGCAGAACTGGGACGTTTCTCTTTTGAGCAAAGAAAGATGAGAGGTGACTTCATAGAGGTCCACAAGATTGTGAGAGGCATACATAAGGTAGACAGCCAGCACCTTTTTTTCCCAGAGCAGGTGTAACAAATACTAGAGGACATCTGTACAAAGTGAAGGGAGAAAAGTTTAGGGGAGGCATCAGGGGTAAATTTTTAAAAAAGAGAATTGTGGGGGAATTGGGATTCCTTGCCAGGGATGGTGGTGGAGGCTGAAACATTTGGGGCATTTAAGAGACTCTTAGACAGGCTCGTGGATGAAAGAAAAATAGAGAATTACAAGATTCCTTTTCATAGGAATATATTACAACAAGGGCTAAATGTTCTGTGCTTTAATCTTTTATGTTTTATGTTCTAACCTCATACCTACCTATGTCCATCTATTCTTTAACCACATCTACTTTGTTTAACACACTGCATGCATTTAAATACACCACCATCAGTTCCACATTCACCACATTTCCACTCATATTTGTCCCTATGGTACCTAAAGTTAATTTTTTTTTCCCTTTGTAAACTTTGTATCCTACTTTTTGTTCTGGAGACTTCAATCACCTCTCCTCTCCTGCCCCTTTCACTTTATCCATATTTTATCCATACTTCAGGTGGTTATTATCAAAATTCAGTGGAATTGGACATCATCTCCTAATACTTCTAGTAACAGCATATTATTTTATTGGCTAGCAGATATTGCCAAAGAGTCACAGTGTCATAGAGCACAGGAGCTGGTCCCTCTGCCCTCATTGCCCATCCAACACCCCTTCTCATCTTCACTCACACCACTGACCTGCATTAGAGCAGTATCCTACAGTACTTTGTTTACTGCCTGTGTAAATGTCTCTTAAAGGGCCTATCTCATTGGTCTGGAAACTAGGTGGCAACCTGGTGGCGACTCGAGTCTCTGCTGGTTGCGGAGACGCCTCCGCGACGTCTCCTGGAGACTAGCTGGGTCTCCCGGAAGTCGCGGGAAATTAAAACATGCTCAATTTTTTTTGGAAACTTTTTCTAGTCTCCAGCAGGTCTCCGTCAGTTGCGATGACGTCGTGGAGACTAATTTTGTCCGCGACGTCTCCAAGACCTGCTGGAGACCAAGGAGACTGAGGAGACGTTGCGGCGACATCGCAGCAACCGCCGGAGCCATCACCACGACTTCCAGGCGAATTGATTGTCACCTTGTCTGGAGACATCGCCCTGGGGTCGCCTTGATGAGAGCGCAAGCCATTTTTTGGTCTCCCGAGTCACCCGAGACTGATCAGTCGCAACAATCAAGGTGATGTCTCCGCCAATGAGATACCAGTGTAAATGTTGTGATTGGATATGACTCCAGCAGTTCCCCTGGCAACATGAAATGCACGCCTTACTCCTTGTGTGGTCTAACTAGTGTTTATCCCATTTTTTTCAAATAGAATGTATATATTGTGGAAATAGCATATTATGAATGCAGGGCAGTGCGTCTAATAAAACTAATGCTCTATTTTACGTTTCTATTTTCAGATAAATTAAACACACTTTCTTCATTCATTGGTCCATTCAAGTACTTCAGCCCTGGTTTGGAAAATACCGAGGACGAGGATAATTTGAGTGAGTACCAGTTCCCTTCAGGTTAAGAAAATCACAAATAGCCTCACCATGGAATTAAAACTCAGCCACATATATCTGGAATTTAAATGAACGGATGATTAAATAGCAGTGTAGAAATAATAGATTTGAGAATGTTACATAGAACGCCAAGCAAATAAATCTAATTTGTACCTATATCTATGTTCCCCCTCCTTGTTCTTATTAAAGGCATATCAAAATGTTCCAAGCAGGAATAACAGGCCATTATCACTAGAAAGTTTTACATTACAATCATAGAACCATCAGACTATGGTGAACAGCACAGAACCAATTAACTATTTCCCCTTTTACAAAGGTCAATACAAACATGACATTTAATAGCAACAGCTCATGAAATAGATGTTTGAACTGTTAAATATTACATATAAACATTCCGAAAATACCTCTGATAGAATTCACCCCAATGAGGTGCAGCAAAAATATGGTCAAAATTCCCTTGTTTGATTGTCAGAGTGTGGGGAGTTAGTCGGAGTAAAGGTGAGATCCTCAGGAAAGAAACTTTTTATTTTCTGAATTGTATGAACTTCTCTGAAAGGTGGTTCTGATTTCTCCACTGCCCATGCTCATCATCAAGGCAAGTACCCTCAGACAGTCCCTTGTGACTATAGTTTAAGAGAGTTAGTGACGTACGGTAACTTGAAGGGCGTTACACGTCACAATGAAAAGAAAGGTCATTTAGCATGAAGCAAGGGTTATATGAGAGCACTCCTGATTCCCCACATGGTCATCCATTCCTTCTCAATTCTCCCACTAATCATCCACGCCAAAGGGTAATTTACTATAACCAATTAATTCGCCAGCACCTGGATCCAGAGAATCATATGGTAGATAAACAGGCCCTTCAGCCCATCACGTCAATGCTGATCTTTTTTCGCCACATCCACTACTACCATTCCCTCTTTATTAGGACTGTACCCTTCTAAGTTTAAATGCCTCATAAACGTTGTTGTTTTTTCTGATTCCACTGCTCCTCTGGCAGCACGTTCCAGGCATCAACCACTCTCTGCACAGAATACACACCCCTCACATCCCCTTTAAGACTTTAGAGTTGTAAATGCACCTCAGGCCATCATGCAAACCAACCTCCCCTCTGTTGGCTCCATCTATGCCTCCCGCTGTCCCACGAAAGTAGTCAGCATGTTAAGGATTCACCCCACCCCCCAACATGGTCATATTCTCCTCTCTCTCGTTCCATCATGGGCTTGAACACAAGAACCTCCAGACTCACAGACAGTTTCTTTCCTGCTCTGATGAGCCTCACCCTGTCAAACGATGAAATGGTTGTACTGTTTTGAACTGTACTAAACTTCTCTTTACGCCCATGCTATAGTTTTCTACTCTCCCCTATTTGACTTTATAGTAACACTACTAAACACTATTCTACATTTATTTGTTTATTTGCTGTCATGGCACCATCTTCTGCATAAGGGGTTGTGGTCGTAAATGTCAACCATTCTTTTTCTTCCACTGAATCTGCTCTTCCTGCTGAGTGCCCACAGCAGATTGTTTTTATTTGAATTGATTTTCCTGGATTACAAGCCAAACAAAGTTTTTCACTGCATCTAGGTATACGTGACAATGAACAATTCAATTCAATTCAAACTCTTTCTTCTCATCTTCAATTCACATCCTCTTACATCTTCATATCACGTTGGAATGCGAGAGGAAATAAGAGCGAGTAGGGTAAGCAAACATGTTGAAGAGGCTTCTCAACAGACATATGAGTATGAAGGGGATGGAAGGATATCTATCAGGTGCAAGCAGCAGATGTTTTGTTTGATTTGGACATTGTGTTCGACACAGATATGTGGGCTGTTCCTGCGATGTTCTGTTCCATGTATGACTGGTGGGCTTGAATTAAAAGGGAAGGCTGCACAGACTTGGACTTATTTCCCTGGAGAGTAGGAGGCCCATTGTAAAGCACCATGACTTCTTGAAAAACAGGTTGTGAGAATAACAAACTGATTCAAATTAGTTGGTGAGGTAAAACTAAAGGGCAGGAGTCACATAAAGTTTTTTTCCCCCTAGATTTCTTAGGAGTGTATTGTTCTGTTCCTGCGGCTCACTGCTTGTATCAGGGTTTGAATATTGCCCAAAGCATGCGATTTTGTTAATTCTTTAAGATAACCAAAGAAATGCAGAACACCTTTAATGAGCTGAAGGAATGGGCTTTCAAGATAAAATTCTCCCTCCGTTAAATATAAGCAATTAATTTAGCCAAAACAAAATTGTAATTGTATTATGTTAGGCTTCAGTGCAAAGGAAGGAGAATTTGGGGTACCACTTTCAAAGAAGCAATGATTCATATAACACCCGAAATGTGAGTGGAATTCTCAAGTTTAATCATGGATATTACAATCAAAATATAATGATGACACCAGATAAAATCTATATTAAGGCCTCATTCAGTGTACTGGGAGCACTGAGAAGTCTGACACAAATTGGAAGGATATTGAGACTTTGGACCGTTAAAATGTTGACTTATTTCAAAAATTACGTGCAGAAATAAATAAAGTAAACAAAGGGGGCTTTAAAATTTTGGCCTTTTCTCAGTCTTATAACACAAATCACAGGATGATGTTATAAAAGAAGGTGGTTATTTCCTACAAAGTACAAAAGACTGTGGGTGTAAAATTGATGATTACGCGCTATTATATTATGCTGGGAAGGTATGAAAAGTTTTTTTTAATTGTCAATTTCGCTGCTAACAGGCCCTTCCGGCCCATGAGCCCGCACCATCCAATTACACTCAATTAACATATAACCGCTGTAAAATCTGAAGAGTGGGAGGAAACTGGAGCACCCAGAGGAAGTCCATGCAGACACGACAGCTTTCAGACAGTGGTGGATTTGAACCCTAGTCCCTGGCACTGTAATAGCATTGTGCTAACCGCTACGCTAGTTCCTTGATCAGTGGTTGAAGCAAAAACTGTGTCTCATTCAAGTTGAGAGGAAAGCGAAGAATGAAAATTGAGAAAAGGGCAGGAAAATATGATTGGTGCATTAGTGGAGTTGGGTGCCAGTAATGACTAAATTGTCACGTTCAAGTTTATTGCCACCTTTGAGAATCTGACACAGATCACAGGTGCGGCCAGAACATTCGTTTTGTGATCAGTCCACAAGACATTCCACATATAGGTAAAGGTTCCATTTCTTTTGGCTTGGCTTCGCGGACGAAGATTTATGGAGGGGGTAAATGTCCATGTCAGCTGCAGGCTCGTTTGTGGCTGACAAGTCTGATGCGGGACAGGCAGACACGGTTGCAGCGGTTGCAGGGGAAAATTGGTTGGTTGGGGTTGGGTGTTGGGTTTTTCCTCCTTTGTCTTTTGTCAGTGAGGTTCCATTATCGTCATGTAATACGACATTTAGAATGTAACATGCATGAAATTCTTTAACTTTTGTGTATTGTAAGGCAGACCACCACTTTATCTGGCACCCCTCACAGTACCTGGTGTTCCTAGATGGTCTCCCCTCCGAGTATTGATGAGTCCTGTGCCCGCTTAGCTTCTGAGATCAGACAATCTCAGGTGTATTCAGGCTATTAGGTGCAGCAAGTAAAATACAGTACAGAAGTGCAACGAGAATGGCTAGTTGGTATAGAGCAAAGGCAACACTATGGTGAGGTTCATTCAGGCATCTAATAACAGTGCTGTTGAACCTGGTGGTGTGATCTCACACTCATGAATCTTCTTGACGAAGAGAGGAGGGAGAAGAACATGGTCAGGATTAATACGCTGGCTGCTTTTTCAAGGCAGCTGGGAGTATAGATCGCGTCGTTGGAGGGATGGGGTTTTGCGTGATAGTCTGAGCCCGCATCCACAACCCTGAATGCAGGGAAGGACATCAACTTCTCCCTCAATGTCAGCAAAATGAAGGAGTTGGTCGTCAACTTCAGGGAATGGGTAGGAGCACACATCTCAGTTCCTATCTATAGTGGAGATTATACAGGACTTTATATTTACAGGTGTAAATATCACCCGCAATTTCAAGATACAAGATGATTTTATGGTCATGTAATAAAATAGAAAATGTGATATTACACGACGTTTACTTCAGTCTGCCATAGGAAGGCAAAGATTTATATCAGCACAAATTGCCCAGCACCCCCTTACAAGTCAGAGAAAGAGAAGCAAATGAGAGTCCCCTCAGAGTCACTGTGTGTCCATGGAATTTCCTCCAGTTTCCGCAGACAAACAGCCTTCAGTCCAAATCACCAGCATACCTAAATCCAGATGTGCACCTCTGACACGATCGGGAAACCTCCAGCACCTTCAGACAGTCTTCAGCCAGTCTCCATCAGTCTGCAGACTGATGTGAGTCCCTTGACCGCAGTCACCAGCAGCCTACGAGGGTTCCTCGCCTCAAGTCCCCAACAATCCACTGCCTGTGTGTTCTTCAACCTCAGAGCCCCTCACTGGACCGCCCTAGTGGTCACCGGCCAATGGTTTGTCTCCTCTGTTTCTCCTTCTCGAACAGGCAGTGATCTCCCAGTTTTCTGGTGCCTTGCACCAGTCCTCTCCGTCGCTGGAGTCTGCAACCCCTCGTGGGCACTGCCGATCATTTTGGGCCCAGACCCTGCTGTCGCAGGATTTTAAAATAAATCACCATCCGCTCCTTTAACAGACCACTTAAAGCCTGCACAGAGATTGGGTGTTTGGACCTCACCGGGTAACGCTGTGTCTCCACTCCCGCTCTCTGCAGATTCGCACCAGGAGCAGCACTGCCATTGCAGCACCTCCAGGAGTGCTGCCATTCATTCCCTCTCCTGATTTGCCCTGATTCACTCATGTTAACACTACAGTCACCTCTGCTTCCTCAGAACCCTAAAGAGGTTTCAGGTGCCTAATGACTCTCACCGATTTTTATAGATGCCCCAAAGAAAGTACCCTGCCTGGATGCATCACAGCTTGGTCTGGGAACTGCTCTCCCAAGAGCATATAAGACTGCAGAGAGTTATGAATGCAGCTCAGGCCATCACACATATCAAGTTCCCCTCTATCTACACCACCACTGTCTGGGATAGCATTCAACATATTAAAGGATGCATCCTACCATGGTCACACTCTCTTCTCCTTCCTCTCATCAGGCAGAGCACAAATGAGTTGAAGTTTCTAGGACAGTTTCTTCCCCCGCTGTTATCAGACATTTTTAATGAACTCTCAGAAGTAAAATGATGCTACTCTTGCGCTGTGTATAACTGAACACTTCCTAACACCTGGCGTACTTTTGTTTCATTTTGCCTTATGAGGGCATAAATCGGGAGTCGGCCATCAGACCCGTCAAGCCTGCTCCGCCATTCAATGAGATCATGGCTGATCTGAAGACAGGCTCATCTCCACCTACCTGCCTTTTCTCCATATCCCTTAATTCCCCCAACTATGAAGAAATTTATCCAATCTTGTCTTAAATATATTTACAGAAGTTGCCTCCACTGCTTCAATGGGCAGTGAATTCCACAGATTCACCACCTTTGGGGACAAGCAGTTCCTCTTCAATTCAACCCTGAATCTTGAGGCTATGTCCCTTAATTCTGGTCTCCCCTATCAATCTAAACAACTCACCTACCTCTAGCTTATCTGTGCCTCTCATTCTTCTAAATTCTAGCAAGTACAATCTCTCCTCATAGGCCAGCCCTTTCTTTCCTGGAATAAATCTGATGAACCTCCTCTGCACCACCTCAGAACTGTATGCAGTACTCCAGATGCACTCTGACCAGTACCTTGTACAGTTGCAACATAACCTCCCTACTCCTAAATTCAATCCTTCTAGCAATGAAGGCTAACATGCTATTTGCCTTGTTGGTAGTCAGCTGGCACCTGCAAACCAACCTTCTGCGATTCATGCACAAGCCCTCCCAAGTCCTTCTGTACAGCAGCAGGCTGCAATTTAAATTCTATCTGAGCATCCATTTTTTCTTCCAAAGTGGATGACCTCACATTTACCAACATTGTACTCCATCTGCCAGACCCTTGCCCACTCACTTAACCTATCTATATCTCTCCGCAGACTCTCTGTATCCTCTGCACAATTATCTTTTCCCCTCAATTTAGTGTCATGAGCAAACTTCGACGCACTGCTTTCTGTCCCCTCCTCCAGACTTTTATGTATATCATAAATAATCTGTTATGCTGAAAGATAATTTTACTATTTCAACTCCACTTCCCATTCTCACACCAATCTGTCCATCTTGGCCTTTTCCATGACCAGTGTGAGATTAAAAACGAACCAGATGAACAACGTTTCATATTCTGCCTGAATAGTCTACAGCCCAAAGGTATGAACACATTAAATGTTCCATTTTCAGGTAATCTTTATTCCCTGTGGGTTTCACTCCTTCCAAAGCCCCTTTCACTGCTCCCCTCACCCTTCACACCCCCCATCTCCATCCACCTACTGACTCGCACTTCATCCTTGGGATCTCCTCCCCATCTTGTTTCATTTGCCTACCGTTCGCTTGAATTGTTCCCATTACTAATCGTGACTAATCAGATTCTAGCACTTGTAGCTTTTATGCCCCTACACATTACTCTCCAGCTTTTGGTTCCATCTTCACCCACGCCTTTCCCATTTAGCCACCTGTCCATAGCCTCTTAGCCTTCCTCTGTCCACCTATCTCCTATCACTACTTCCCTTCTCATGTACAAGCTCCCTTTCCTCTCCACTCTCAGTCCTGAGGCAGTGCTTTCAACTGAAATGTTGACAATTCCTTCCACCCCCAATGCCCCCCCCCCACCCCCATTGTGTTCCTCCAGCAGTGTGTCTTTTGCTCCTATTTCCAGCATCTACAGTCTCTTGTGTTTCCATGTGCAAATCAGGCTTATTCCCCTCAATTTAAACAATGCATAGTGCACCCCACTATCCCCTCAGCGTGCACACACACACACACACACACACACACACACACACACACACACACACACACACACACACACACACAGTTTGTTCCTTGAACAATTAAACTGGAATAATTCAACTAAGACTGAAGGACCCCCCCCCCCTTCACAATTGTTACAATAGATACACTCACAATTGATCTGATCCGTTGAGAAATGCCACAATATAAGACCATCCATTCACCAATATTCTCTCGAATGGAGAAGGAAACGACTGAAATATTCCCAGAAGCTTGTATTTTGATTCTTAAGAGCCCCTTTTTTTCAAGCAAATTGAATTTTAAATCCATCACAATCCTTAATTGTAGTCGCCAACAGGACATGTTAAATTGTTTCTTTTTTAGAACATGGTGCAGAGATAAAGTGTGAATAATCCAATATTAAGTTTTTTATCAGTCAGTTATAATCAGCACATGGGAATTTAAAAAATAAACATTTCCTTGCATGAATAATCATCCTCTGGTTTACCAGAGCAAGCTCAGCCAATTAAATGTTTATCTTTGCATTTTTTTCTAAATATTTAATTAAAAGATAAATGTAAGTTCTCTGTTGCCTCAGCAATTTTGGAGCTCCATCACGAACTACTGTATTTGAAAGCTGATTTTTTAAAGACCACTTAAAATGGCCATATTATAATATGATGGGCTTCTCGTTATCAATGCTGCGTGCCTCAAAGGGGAAGGAATGATTTGTGTATTAACGCAGACCATGACTCAGTAAATGTTTCTCTATTTTAATTTCAGAAGTTACAACTGTATAATAAAAAAAAACTTCTGGTTCACAAGATAACCCACATCATTATCCAACATAAAATTCAAATCCATCAGCTGATTCTCCCAAAAGACATTGGAGAACCAGGGTGGTTGGGGGTGGGGGAGGTGGTTTCATGATCCATGTTCTCTCTTTTTTTGCAAGCACCCTCAAGCCGATTCCCCTGATTACACAAGGGCATCCTAATCATTTGGTCCCCCACATCGGACCTTAAGTCAGTGCAGGCAATGGCATCATCTCACTGGTATGAATCTAGCCTTCAGGACAAATGGGAAATTCTTTAGCCTATGTTCCCTCCACACTCCTGAATTTTGGTCATCGGGGTGCAGTTCGCAGATGATACTTGCAAATGCTCATATTCAGTGACCAAGCTCCAAGTCATCGTTATTGCTAAAAGATACAAGAGAATGGGCCTCATACATAACGTCCACAGAAGAAGGATCCTGTACCAACCTACCACTTTCCTCCTGATGATAAATATTACGGGCAATCCTAAGGAAATGTGCAGGGCTTCCCATATATCAGAAACTGCCTTTCAATTAAATTCACCATCAGGTTTAGTTCACGGCCTTTGAGTAATTGAAGAAGAAGATGCGAGTTCTGGTCCAAAGCTCAGGATCTACCAAGCAGCAGAATTCATACCTTCCTGCAATAGTTCCACCATCTAGATTAGGGGTGTCAAACTCAAATTCACAGAGGGCCAAAATTAAAAACTTGGACTAAGTCGTGGGCCAAACTAAATATTTATTGAAAATTTTCAACAACATCTGCATGTTTTCTCTTCTTTCAACATATGTAATGTTAAACTTTTTCTTATTACAATAAATGTTTAATAATAGTTTTGGTTAAACTCTTTCCAGAAGAAGCATTAACAAATGAGAAATAAAATATTCAATAAATAATATTTCTCTATAGCCTTTAAGCTCCTTTTAAATGTATTTTTTTTCACAAGCCAACAAGTCAAACAAATAACAACTTGCTTCAATGAAAATCCAATCTTTCAACTATGAACAGTCCAAAGTTAACCAAAGAAAATATTAATCCAAGCTTAGCTTGCTACACTGTGATTTACTCTGATGCACCTGGGTCTAAACCAGATACTTGGCATCTCTTCTTAGATGCAAGTTCATCAAACTCTGGGGTCAGAGTTTGCCTCCCACCTGTCTTGAAAGGCCCTGTTTTCTGTCTTTCGTTTGGCCATTTTTCGTAAGGGGTTTATTACATGTGAGTTCGGCGACAGGTCGCAGGTGCTAATGAAAGTAAAGAGAGGAGGTGGGGGCGATTAGTGGGCTGACAGGCCGGCGCCAATGCATTTGCAAAGCATTCTGGGATTTGTAGTATTAGCTGTGCATGCACTATACTGGCGCGGTGGCCAGCGGGCCAGCTCTAATACATATTTGATATGATCTTGCAGGCCAAATATAATTATATCACGGGCCAAATTTGGCCCGCGGGCCTGAGTTTGACATGTGTGATCTAGATTGTCATGAGCAAGATCAACAGGCCCCTCAAAGCACTGAGGAGGTAACACGTTTGCAGCCTTCACAAAATCAGCCAAATCCATTTGAAGGATCAGACAAGGTTCAAGCTTCCTTTTATTATCACATATTAATAATATAATAAATCTAACATGCATTGCATAACTTTCGCCTGCTGTAAGTCCAAGGGTCGTCATTAATTAGTAGCATGGGAGATAAAGAATAGTTGACGTTTCAAGAACATCACCTATATTTCTTTCTCCCATTGATGCCGATTGACCCAGTGAGTTCCTCCAGCAGATGGTGTTTTTTTTTAAGACTTCAGCATCTGCAGTCTCCTGTGTCTCTCCACGAGGAGGATAACCCAGACCAACATCCCCAGCATTGGTGCCTTATTAACACTCATTTGTTTCTAATAATGTTGAATTTCTGCACATGTGCTAAAAAGCCTCTGAACAATTGCAACAATCCCACTGAATTCCAGAAACTCCTGCCTTACAACCGCTCGAATGGAGCAGGGGTATTTGAGATAGCATTGTACAGAGTGCACAGAAGTCCTTTATAAGCAACAAAAGGAACTCAAAGGAGGGAAACATGAAAGTTCACAGACGCTGTGATTGTAGAAATGCTGGAGAAACTCAGCAGGTCTCACAGTATCTATAGGGGATAAAGATATATTATTGACATATTGATACCATGAAGTAGGGCTCAGGTCACTCAGCATCCATAGGAAGCAAAGGTATATTACCAACTTTATTTTTAACCAAAAAATAGACTTTACTCTCAAAAACCTGGGAACAGCCCGTAAATTAGATTCCTCTGTCACACCTGCTGATGGTGACGAATATGATCAGGTATTGTTTTAGGCCTGGGTACTTTGTCAAAATATGGGCAAACTGCAGATAGACCTCTGAATAAAAGGGTGGGAGAGGAGGGAAGAACGGATGGAGGAGGAACACAGGCCAACAGGCAAGAATTCACAGGTGGATATGGGTGTGATAGCAGAAGAGAAACAAGCTGAGAAGTGATGGGGAGAGAGGGTAGCTCTCTGAATGGAGAAGGATGGGGACAAGGAGCCAGTGAAAAGGAGACAGAGAGATAAGGAAAGAGAGAAAGAGAGAGACAGGGGCCCAACAGAAACCAGAGAAGTCAATGTCAATGCCATCTGGCTGGAGAATGCCCGGACAGATTATCAAGGTTTTTTTCCCAATTTGTGAGTGGCCTCTGTTTGGCGGGGTCTGATGCCATGGACAGACAGGTCAGCGTGGGAACAGGGCAGGGAATTGAAATGGGTGGCCATCGGGAGGTCCCCACTAACGCAGCGGATCGAGTGAAGGTGCTCAATTAAGCAATTCCCCCAGGCTGAATCCAGTGTCTTCAATGTAGAGGAGGCCACAATGGTGTGGTGAAGAAGGTATTTGGAATGTTGGCCTTCATAAATCGGAGTATTGAATTCAAGAGTAGGGAGGTTATGATGAAATTGTACAAGGCATTGGTGAGGCCAAATTTGGAGTACTGTGTACAGTTTTGGTCACCAAATTATAGGAAAGATATAAACAAAATAGAGAGTCTGAGTTGCAGGGAAAGGTTGTGCAGACTGGGGCTTTTTTCTCTGGAGCGTAGAAGATTGAGAGGGGATTTGATAGAGGTGTTTAAGATTTTAAAAGGGACAGACAGAGTAAATGTGGATAGGCTTTTTCAATTAAGAAAGGGGGAGAGTCAAACTAGAGGACATGGTTTAAGATTGAAGGGGGAAAATTATAAGGGGAACATGAGGGGAAATTTCTTTATGCAGAGGGTGGTGGGGATGTGGAATGAGCTTCCGGCAGACGTGGTCGAGGTGGGATCATTGGTTACATTTAAGGAAAGACTGGATCGTTACATGGATAGGAGGGGACTAGAGGGGTATGGACCGGGTTCTGGTCAGTGGGACTAGGAGGGTGGGGATTTGCTACGGCATGGACTAGTAGGGCCGAACTGGCCTGTTCTGTGCTGTAAGTGGTTATATGGTTATATTTGAGGAAACTGCCAAAATGTTTGGCCTGGAAGTCAGCCTGAAGAAAACTGAGGTCCTCCATCAGCCAGCTCCCCACCATGACTACCAGCCCCCCCACATCTCCATCGGGCACACAAAACTCAAAACGGTCAACCAGTTTACCTATCTCGGCTGCACCATTTCATCAGATGCAAGGATCGACAATGAGATAGACAACAGACTCGCCAAGGCAAATAGCGCCTTTGGAAGACTACACAATAGAGTCTGGAAAAACAACCAACTGAAAAACGTCACAAAGATAAGCGTATACAGAGCTGTTGTCATACCCACACTCCTGTTCGGCTCTGAATCATGGGTCCTCTACCGGCATCACCTACGGCTCCTAGAACGCTTCCACCAGCGTTGTCTCCGCTCCATCCTCAACATCCATTGGAGCGCTTTCATCCCTAACGTCGAAGTACTCGAGATGGCAGAGGTCGACAGCATCGAGTCCACGCTGCTGAAGATCCAGCTGCGCTGGGTGGGTCACGTCTCCAGAATGGAGGACCATCGCCTTCCCAAGATCGTGTTATATGGCGAGCTCTCCACTGGCCACCGTGACAGAGGTGCACCAAAGAAAAGGTACAAGGACTGCCTGCAGAAATCTCTTGGTGTCTGCCACATTGACCACCGCCAGTGGGCTGATATCGCCTCAAACCGTGCATCTTGGCACCTCACAGTTTGGCGGGCAGCAACCTCCTTTGAAGAAGACCGCAGAGCCCACCTCACTGACAAAAGGCAAAGGAGGAAAAACCCAACACCCAACCCCAACCAACCAATTTTTCCCCTGCAGCTGCTGCAACCGTGTCTGCCTGTCCCGCATCGGACTTGTCAGCCACAAACGAGCCTGCAGCTGACGTGGACTTTTACCCCCTCCATAAATCTTCGTCCGCGAAGCCAAGCCAAAGAAAGAAAGAAGAAGAAGATATATGGGAACACTGGATGCAGTAGATGACCCCTGGTAATTCATAATTGAAATGTTGCTTCACTTGTAAGGTCTATTTGGTGGCTCAAATGGTGGGGAGGAATGAGGTGTGGGCACAAGTTCAGAGCCGAGGCCAGATGGAAGCTCTCAAGTACCTCCTCATACTTCCCCCTTGGATAGGATCTCAGCAAGAAACATCAAGCACAACCTCTGAACTCATCATTTCCAGTCATCATGGTCACATAACCATAAGGCACCATGTTCATCTTCGCTCGCAAAAGGATGGACCATGATGATGATGATGGGTCCCACAACCTCTAGCCTCATTTCCCAACCCTGCACTGCCTGGTTCTACCTCCTATCGAAGGTACACCAGCCGAATTGTTTTGGTAGACCAATTGTTTTCACCCCTCTGAGCTGAGATCAACTCCAATTTGTTTCCCTGGTCCAGTCCCTCCCTACCTGCATCCTCAGTTTTAAAATAAAGTTTGGCTGTGCACTAGAGATCCAGTAATTGAAGTACTGCAGCTGGTGCAGACCTGGGAAGCAGAGACAAAGCACTCCCCCACAGGGTCTACCATCCAGGGTCCTCCTTTAACGCCCTATTAAAGAAGCTGACTGTGAGGACTGGGCCTAAGATGGTGGAGCCTGTGTTGGCAGCGGTCTCAAGGGGCTGCAGGTTTGGGGGGAAGCAGAGGACTGATGCAGAGCAGCAGCAAACAGTGAGAACATCACCCATTTGAGAAGGAGGAGCAGAGGAGATGACCCTGAAGGATGGTGACCAGTGAGCGGCCCCGCATCTGAAGAACACACAGGTGGTGGGCTGTTGGTGACTTCCAGACAAAGGACTCACCCCAGGCTGCGGACTGGTGGAGACTGGCCTGAGTAGCCTGAAGGGGTACCAGATATCGGAACCGGGACGTGAGAGAGTGCCGAGGTCAGGAGGGGCTCCCAAGGGGCCTTGGGCTCTGAAGGCTTCCTGAGTGTGTCAGAGCTTTGTATCTGAGGCTCAGGTTGCTGATGGTTTGTGACTGCAGAGGTTGCAGGGGCGCTGGAGGTGAATCCACAGTCACTCAGTGACTCTGGGGCGGGACTCTCATTTGTTTCTCTTTCTCTGACTGTAAGGGGCACCAGCAATTTCTCATGATGCTGAAACTTTATCTGCCTTATGGCAGGTCAAATGCAATGTTGTGTAATATTACATCTGTTTTATTACATGACAATAGAAGAATATTGAATCTTGATATTTCACATGCTGTCCATCACTTCCACAACTTCGAGTCCCCTCAACCACCTTATTTTCACAATGAACTTCCAATATCTATGCACCTCCATCTCTCATACTGAATGTCTCAAACCTCTGTTTTTTTTTCCTTCTCAACGACAGACCCAACCAATCCCCCTCTACCACTGCCCTCCTCCAACCTGGTAGAACTTGTTCTCACCCTCATTAACCTCCATTGACTCATCCCCCTTCCTATGAGTCAAATGGGTAACCGGCATGGGTCCCAGCTATGCCTATGTCGAGAAATCCCTGCCACAAGCCTACACAGGCAAGGCTCCTCAACTCTCCCTCCGCTACATTGACAACTACATGGGGGCTGCCTCACGATGAGCTTGCCAGCTTTATCCACTTTGCTGCTAACTTTCAACCCGACCTCAAATTCACTTGGCAAATCCATCTCCAGCAACACTCTCCCCTTTCTCGATCACGTCCACTCAGAATCCTTGGAATTGGAGTAGAAACAAGTCACCCCCAATACCAAGAGACCACTAAGAGAGAGGACCCAGCAATAATTTCACCAGTGAAATGAGAAAGTCTGCCGGTGTTTTAATTATAATAAATAATAGAAATTCAGCAGGGTTCCCAGTGTCCATAGGAGGCAAAGACGAAGGAGGCTCAGGCCTAAAACATTGGTCATACTCTATACCGTTGTCTCCTATGGATGCAACGGGATCTGAAGCGTTTCTCTTGCACTTTTAAATAATTTCACCACTTTCTTCACCCTCATGAACTGCAAAGTTCCCCTGGTTTCTTTTGTTTTCAGCACTTTTGTGTTATTTGCCTTAAAGCCCTAAACCAAATTTACTTTGCAGTGTTTTTTCTTTGGCTTGGCTTCGCGGACGAAGATTTATGGAGGGGGTAAAAAAGTCCACGTCAGCTGCAGGCTCGTTTGTGGCTGACCAGTCCGATGCGGGACAGGCAGACACGATTGCAGCGGTTGCAAGGGAAAATTGGTTGGTTGGGGTTGGGTGTTGGGTTTTTCCTCCTTTGCCTTTTGTCAGTGAGGTGGGCTCTGCGGTCTTCTTCAAAGGAGGCTGCTGCCCGCCAAACTGTGAGGCGCCAAGATGCACGGTTTGAGGCGTTATCAGCCCACTGGCGGTGGTCAATGTGGCAGGCACCAAGAGATTTCTTTAGGCAGTCCTTGTACCTTTTCTTTGGTGCACCTCTGTCACGGTGGCCAGTGGAGAGCTCGCCATATAATACGATCTTGGGAAGGCGATGGTCCTCCATTCTGGAGACGTGACCCATCCAGCGCAGCTGGATCTTCAGCAGCGTGGACTCGATGCTGTCGACCTCTGCCATCTCGAGTACCTCGACGTTAGGGGTGTGAGCGCTCCAATGGATGTTGAGGATGGAGCGGAGACAGCGCTGGTGGAAGCGTTCTAGGAGCCGTAGGTGGTGCCGGTAGAGGACCCATGATTCGGAGCCGAACAGGAGTGTGGGTATGACAACGGCTCTGTATACGCTTATCTTTGTGAGGTTTTTCAGTTGGTTGTTTTTCCAGACTCTTTTGTGTAGTCTTCAAAGGCGCTATTTGCCTTGGCGAGTCTGTTGTCTATCTCATTGTCGATCCTTGCATCTGATGAAATGGTGCAGCCGAGATAGGTAAACTGGTTGACCGTTTTGAGTTTTGCCAAAATGTTTGGCCTGGAAGTCAGCCTGAAGAAAACTGAGGTCCTCCATCAGCCAGCTCCCCACCATGACTACCAGCCCCCCCACATCTCCATCGGGCACACAAAACTCAAAACTTTGCAGTGTAAAGATCTATTAAACAAACGTCAAGCTGAGAGCCTGCCTTTCAACAAATCTGCACTGCACTTGTGGTTGACTTCTGTTGATGAAAAGTCAACAACAAATTCCTCCATTAGCCAACATCAATTTGTAACTGTGTCCCGCCCAAAATATTATTCTGCACTGATGTGAACGCGAGGAAAATGAAAAGAAATGTTGGGTTCCTTATTCTTTGCCATCTGGTTAAAAATGTCCGTAACCCATCATTTTGCTTATTGTTGCAGACCCATCAGAATGTCCATTAAAATCTGAAGAGTGTTTTCTAAAGGGCTCTTGCTCCAAGAACTGACTAATAATTTATTTATTTGTTAAATTTCAGTCCTCAGTAAATGCATGCAAAAACTCTAACATGAATGCCTTAGAATTCAACTTGTTTTCCCGCAGTAAAGTCAGGGTTCATGCACCCCATGAACAAAAATTCGATTAGCAATTGGAGTTGAGGTGCTTAACGTAGAAATAAAAACATAGAAACATTAAAACATAGAAGATAGGAGCAGGAGTAGGTCATTCGACCCTTCGAGCCTGCTCCGCCATTCAACGAGATCATGGCTGATCTTAAAGTTCAGTACCCCATCCCCGCCTTCTCTCCGTAACCTTTAATACCCTTATACTGAAAAAGAGCTTGGACCTTGAAGTTTTGATGATATCCATCCACATCCATTTTTTCCCCCCCACAAATAGATTGGTAAGTAATGGGATGGGGCAGGAGAAACACTTTAACAGAAGGAAATCATATATACTCAACAATGAATGTGCAATGTGAATAATTCAGTGATTGCAAAATGTACTTACATTAAGTTAAAAGCCACGGGAAATCTGGAGACTGAACGAGCAGAGGAAATACAAATTGTCCAGTGTCCAAACATGGTCACCTAAAATGGACCACAAACCCGGTGTCCAATCCACAGATAAGAGGGATGTAGTGCAGTAACACACCCTCCTTCTCCTAATAAAGTAGTCTGGCTCCGACATCCTGATGGACCATTGGTCATGGCTGCGGCTGATGTCATTAAATGGTGTGAAAAAAATTGTTCTCAGGAACGTCAGAATCAGAAATGAGAACGCAGGATAACAATGGATAGCCTCAAACCTAACCAATGTTTTGGGTCCCTTGGAGGGTTTCAAGGAGTCAATAAGCAAGCCCTTCAGCCCAACTTGTCCATACCAGCCAAGATGTCTACCCAAGCTAGTACCATTGACATGTGCCTCTAAATCTTTTCTATCCATTGCATGTCCTTAAAACATTACACTTCTAACCTGCCTCTGTCACTTCCTCTGGCAGCTCGTTCCATATGACCAAAAACCGTTCGTGTGAAGAAGGTGCCCTCAGATCCATTTTAAATCTTTCCTCTCTCACCTTAAATCTATGGCCTCTCACTCTAGATTCCCTCGCCCAGCGATAAAGAATATGACTATTTACCTTATCTAGACCCTCTTGATTATATAAATGTCAATAAGGTGTCATATCTGTCTCCTGCCTTTGAGAGAAAATGTCCCAGCCTATCAAACCTTTCCTTCTAATTAGGGTCCACCACCCTGGTAACAATCTTGTGAATCTTTTTTGCACCCTTTCCTTGAAGAGGTAGTTGGATAGACAGGAAATTCAATGTCACAAAGTCCTGGCAGCATGGCATGGAATGATAAAGGAAAGAGGAAGGAGGCAGGGAAGGGGCCAGGGGTGAAAGAACTGTGAGTTTTGAGTTAACAGGGTGGGCCACGAGGCTCTGGAGAAAGTTAGAGTAAGGAGTTTAAACACAAGGCTAAGAAAAATAAATCGGTGACAAGCAGTCAAAAGGAACTGCAGGTGTCGGAATCTGAAATGAAAAACAGAACATTAGAAGAACTCAACAGGTCAAGTGGCATCTGTCAAGGCAAAAGATAAAAATGGGTGTTTCAGGTCAAAGCTCCGGAACAGCACTGAGAGAATGTGGGAAGTTTCTCTCCATCTGGTTAATAATCCACACATTACCGAAGTGCATGGACTCCTACAATGGCCAGGTTTTCATCCAATCACTCAAGCTATCTATATCTCGCAGCAAAGTCCTTATCAAAACATGTCCTTTCACCTACATGCCTACCACCTCGGAAACTTTACCTTGCGTTCCCTCTCCAGATCATTAATGTAATTAGTAACAACTGGGGGCCAAAAGCCAATCCTGAGGGTTGTCCACTGGTTACAGCCCTCCAGCTTGAAAAAAGACCCCTTTATTTCCAACCTTTGGTTTTCTACATGGGAGCCCCTAATTTATGTTACAGCAGACCACATCCTTCATTGTAGCCAGTATGTGAGATTCATACAAGAAATCAAAAAGAAGTTGAGCATAATTTGAGAAAGGGCAGCATGTTCAGGGTCCTTGTAGGTAATTTTTATCTGGAGACCAAAGGGCTTTGTTAAACAATGGTTTTGAGTTAATTTTTATTTAAATGTTTGGGCAGTTTAAAAATTGTTTGCACCTTTGCTTTTCAGGGAATGTAAGTTCCATTTTTTATGTTAAACTCTTGTGTACATAAGGAAACTTGTTGATTTGAAAATAAAAACATAAAATCAAGATTGTTTGTTTAAAAATATCATTAAATGCAACAACCTGCGTGCATATGTGTCGTGCCTTCCCTTCGAGTAAATTCATCCCTTACTTTTTTTGCATTCTGAGAATAGCAAATACCAGAGGTCAACGGTTAAAAGTGAGTGGAGGAAAGTAAAAGGGAGATGTCAGAGGTAAGTTTTTTTTAACACTGAGAGGGGTGGGTGCCTGGAATGGATTGCCAGGGCTGATGGTGCTGGCTGGTACAACAGGAACATTCAAAGGATCCTGAGACAAGTACATGGATGCAAGAAAAATAGAGGTTTATGGGTGTGAGGTCAGGAAAATAGATTGCTGTGGAGAAGGTTTACATAGGTCAGCACAGCATCGTGGGCTGAAGGGCTTGTACTGTGCATAATGGTTTATGATCTACATTCTGATCTAATCAGATTTTACACTTGCAAAGTGTTTTGATGACATGATTCATTCTACTTTCATTGTACCATTTTACTGTTAGGAAGACATTATCACCAACTTCCAGAACATCACCAGACCAATGAAGCAGGCAGATACTTTAAGTGAAAATTAAATGCTGACATCAACACCAAGTAATCGGGAACCACAGATTCTTGGGACAAATGTTAGAATAGATTAAAGTCATTGGGCTGAGGCAGATTTACCAGCTGTTGTGATGAACATTTGCTCTGGTGCAGGTTTGTCAGCATTCCAGCAGAAGTCCAGAAGCAGACTGCACTTGTTTGTACAGATTAGTGTCAAGGTCGTCTTACCAAAGCCACTGGTGCAAGTGTGAGGTTGGTGCAACTAGTGGAGCTGGTGCCTCACACATCCAGCAACCCAGGCCCCGTTTTGTTTCCAGTGCAGTCCCTGTGGAGTTTGCATGCTCTCCCTATGATGTTCCAGCTTCCTTCCACACCACAAAGACATGCATATTTCAATTTTAAAGTTTGTTTTCAACACAGCAGAATCCGATTCCAGTCATTCAAACTCATGCTTCCTAATTAAAACCAATTAATACCCCAAATCCATCCATTTTTGGGAGGAAATAGGAGCACCGGGGAAAATGCACGCAGGGCATGGGCAGAACACATAAACACCTTACAGACACCACCGGATTCGAATCCAGATCACTGGTGCTGTAATAATGTGGCACTAACAATATTGATATGTTAATTAGCCACTGTAAATTGTCCCAGAGTGGAGGTGACAATTAAAATCTGGAATATGTGTCTAAGAATGCAGGGAGAATTAAAAGGGATCACCCGCATTTGGTGAGCCAAGGATCCTGTTTCCATGCTGCATAGCTCTGTTCTCATTGTCTTAAATATTGTATGCTCCAACCCCATTAGGGCCTTTTCACACTGCAGTGTAAAATGAAGATTCCTGTGAAATTTTCCTGGGAACCCTCCTGTGAACCTGTGGTGTGAAAAGGTCAGCCTGGGAATTTTAAACGGGTTCGTGGCCCTACTTCTTTTTTTTCTTGGCAACAGGGACTTGTGAAAGTGTGAAAAGGCAAATAGCCAAGCAGGGGAAGTCTCGTGACATCAGCGCTTGCGTGCTGCGTCACGTAGCGGATTAAAATTAAAAGATTCATGCCTCTTGGCAACAGCAGGCTGCTTTGGCACGTCACGATGGCAGCACAATGCCAGATGAATGGCCGTCCTCATTAACCATAATCCTTCGCGCAGCTGTAATTGCTCTAGTCATTATTGTGCCACCATCATAAAGTGCCAAAGTGGCCTTGAAGCGTGGAGAGGGGTGGGCGACAAGCCAATAGATGGCCGAGGGGAGGGAGGGAAGGAGTTAGTGGGTGGGCTGGTGGGTGGGCAACCAACGG
Organism: Narcine bancroftii; assembly: GCF_036971445.1. Lineage (NCBI taxonomy): Eukaryota > Metazoa > Chordata > Chondrichthyes > Torpediniformes > Narcinidae > Narcine > Narcine bancroftii. The sequence continues at coordinate 465,713,796 of NC_091469.1, forward strand.
GGGGGGAGGTTAACTTACTCTTAATCCTGTGAGTGTGTAACACATCATTGGTTGGAGGTGGGACCCCCCATAAATTGCCAGGGAGGGAAAATACCCGGGAATTTGGATCACGGTGTGAATTCCCAGGAATTTCACCGGGTCCAAGTCGAGTTACCGCTCAGCCGGTAGTGTGAAAAGGCCTATTGATTCAAATGCTGGACTACATCAGACTAAATATGTGTTCCTTTGGCAAATTTGCTATTATTCTGAGTGAGTTTAGCAATTCACTCCCAATCCACATCAAAATAAACTTTGTACCAGGGGCACAAATCTAATTTAAGGTGACCAGACTTATTTGGATGGGTCTGTTCCATCCAACACCATGTTTTACATCTTGGCTTCCATGTCTCCTGAGATAGAAAAGCAAGAGTTAACATATCAGTACAATGGAAGGATACTGACCGGAAACATTTGTTCCTTCAAATGATGCCTGATCTGCTGAGTTTCCCCAGAATCTTCAGTGTCTACTTCATATTTCTGCATTATATTGCACATTGAGAACTTCATCCCATCTGCTCTGAGACCAGTCCAATATTTGCTCCAGTGCATTACACCTTCAGTCTTGTAATAGCCTCAGGTATATTAACACAGTCCTCGAACCCACCACAACAAACAATCTTCACAATATTATCATTTGCTTCGAAATCTCTAAATACTTATTATGATACAGAAGGGTTGGGCATAGCATAAAATAAGCACTCAAGAATATACAGGGCAAAAGCAACTCTGTCGTCAAAATACTCTTCAAAACCAAGTCTCTGTTGCCAAGAAAAAGAAGTGAGAGTGGAAAAAAAAATGAAACATTTGTGTCAGAAATTGCCACAGAGGCAGGAAAATTGTAGGGGTCATTTTCTGCATCTGGTACTTCCGACATGGCCTTCTCTACATTGGGGAGAATGGACGCAGGCTGGGAGATTGTTTTGTTGAGCACTTCCACTCTGTGGCCAACCATTTTCATTCCACACTGACATGTACTTCCAAATCGAGGCTACCCAAACATTGAAGGAACAGCACCTTATATTCCATCTTGCCAGCTGGCATTAACACTTTCATATTTGAGAAAAATTTGGAGAGGTATATGGATGGGACAGGTATGGAGGGCTATGGACTGGGTGCAGGTCATGAGATGAGGCAGAAAAATAGTTCAGCCCAGACTAGAAGGGTCTGTTTTATGTGCTGTAATATTCTCTGGCTCGATGTGAGATCCAAGCTCATGCTGTAAGAGATTTGTTGCAGGTAGGTCATATTACCCTTTGGTGGTATATAGGGCAATCTACCACATGATAAGATTTAGACAAGATTTAGGCAGATACAGCTCAGTAACAGGTCATTTTGGCCCATAAGTTCATTACACCCAATTAACCTGTACTCCCGGTATGTTTTGCCCCAGAGCACTGGGGCAAAACCCACACAGACATGGGGAGAATGTACAAACTCCTTACAGACAGTCTGAGATTTGAACCCCCGGTCCTAATAAAGGCGTTGAACCAACCGTGCTGCCCCAAACATATAATATCTGTTTATACCATTGACTGGTGTTACAGCATGCAGGAGAATAGTTCCTTGAGACCCGTGAATCTGCAGAAGGTAATTAATACTCAAGGGCGATTTTAAACTGCAAGATTTCCCCTTGACCAACAAGCAGCGAGATTGGACTGAAGGGAACAAAGTTAAAAGATGTTAAAATGCGGGCGCCATTCAAATAGTAACTGAGACGTCTCTCTGTTTTTTAACAGGTTCCAGTAGTGTAGAGGTTAAGGAGAACCGCAATGTGGGGAACTTATCATCGGAAGATCACACACGACCCTCTGGTGACCGGCAAGTCTTTCGCTTTTCAGATGTATCGAGAACAGGAGCATCGGGATTGAAAAGGAAAAGGCCATTGGAGGAAGGGAACAATGGACATATGCACCCTAAGGTGCAGTTGAAATGTAAGAAATTATCATGGTCAGTCATGCCAAAGAATGCCCTAATGCAGCTGAATGAGCTAAGACCTGGATTACAGTATCAGGTGGTCTCTCAGACCGGACCTGTTCATGCTCCCATTTTTGCAATTGCAGTTGAAGTTAATGGCTTTCTCTTTGAGGGCACGGGACCCACTAAAAAGAAAGCAAAGATGAGGGCAGCCGAGATGGCCCTGCAGTCTTTTGTGCAGTTTCCAAATGCTTCCCAGGCCCACTTTGCGATGGGCAACTGTGTAGACCCCGGCGCGGACTTCACGTCTGACCAGGCCGACTTCCCCAACACACTGTTCAAGGAGTTTGAGCCCTCGGGGCAGAGTGATGGTCTGCCCTGCTGCAGCCTCACTAAGAATGAATCGCTCTGCGGTGGTTGGCGCCATGGGCGATTACTCTGCCACACATTGGATTTAATGGTCCAAGCCAAACAGAACAAGCACAAGATGCAGTTCCCAGCAGCGAGCAGGAAGAACCCAGTGGAGATGTTAAATGAGCTGCGCCCGGGACTGGGGTACGTGTGCCTCTCCGAGACGGTGGAGAAGCGCATCAAGAGCTTTGTGATGGCAGTGAGGGTTGATGGGAGAATGTTTGAAGGCACGGGACGCAGCAAGAAGCTGGCAAAAGCCCAGACTGCACAGGCTGCTCTTCATGCTCTCTTTAACATCCAGCCAGTGCCCAGTGGAAAGCCTTGTCAAATGCCTGGCAGGAATAAGTGTCCTCATTTACCACAGGTGAGAATTGCCCCTGCCAGCTTTTGGCAGACCTTGGAAATGTCACACCAAGTCGCTGGCTGACCACAGGTAACCTTCGTTTGCACAGACTGGTGGGCGGGGGAAGAAAGGATGCAAAATAATTTGGAGGCGTTGAGCCATGAGCTCATCTTACTCTACCTTGATTTTGCAACAACATCATAAATTAGTAGAAGTTACAGTCTTTGCAGAGAAGTTGCCTTTTTTTTAATTCTTTTTTTTTTGGTGTTATTGCTGGTGCAAAGACACAAAATATGTTTTTGACAGGTCACTCTCTGAGGTCAAGCATTTTAAGTAGTTTTAAATCAAAGCAGCAAATATGAGTTCATTAAAACTAATAGTGCCTCACGGAAGTGGCCAGTCTATATACCAAAATGGAATTTTAAATGTATATTTCACTCCCATACTTGCACTGTGACTGTATGAATGCTAGAGAAACCTATCAGGCTGCTTGCTGATGAACTCTTCTCACTACACAAGGTATAATGTGACAAATTAAAAGTTAAACTGTCAGGACAGGCAGACGCATCGCTGCTCTTTCTCTTGCTCATGACACGTAGAGGGGATGTCAAAACCGGCCAGAACAAACAGAGATGAGGTAAAGGTTTTATTATTGTCATGCATGAATTTCTTTAACTTTATTTCCCGGAAGACAGAGAGACAACACTTTTGTCCAGCACCCCTCATAGAGATGAGGCCCCAGCGAGGAATGAAATCGCGACCCCTGGTCTACAAGGCCACTGCTCTCGCCACCGAGCTATCGGAGCCCGTCAGAGTTGTGCAAGGATTGGCCCCTTGGTTGTGAACTTCAGTCTAGCAGTTGAAGGAATGGACGAGGGTACCTGGTTGGAGAGCTGACACCCACGGCTGAACGGAAAGAGTTGGCTCTGGGATTCTCCAAGTCCCCTAGGCGGTGGCGGGGGGGGGGAGGGGTGGGGGGTGGGGCAGAGTGGTGCAGGCAGTAGGGTCCAGAGACCCGGTTCAATCCTGACTGTGGGCACTGTCTGCATAGAGTTTGCACATCCTCGTCCCACATCCCAAAGAATTGCGGCTTAGTGGATTGAATGGCCGCTGACGATTGTTCAAGATCTGTGAATTTGTCATTGGAGTGGTATTTGGCTACATGGTCATGGGAATACAGGAGGTATTGTAGGGAGCTGAGTGCACACCCATGCAGGGCACTGGAGTTACCTCCAATCTTCACTCATTGTGGTCTGCATTTCCAGATGTGAGTGTTGAAACCAAGGTCCTGGAGTATAGGCATGACTTTATTTGGAACTATGCTGTTGAAGCTGTAGCCAATGAGTCTGGCAAAGGTATCATAACACCGGAAGACATAGGTGCAGAAATAGGTTATTCAGCCCATTGAGCCTGCCTGCCACTTAATCATGAGCCAATCCATTTTCCGACTGATCCCCACTCCCCATAACCTTTGATGTCCTAACTAATTAAGAACCTTTTAATCTCTCTCTTAAATACACTCAATGGCCTGGACTGTGGCAACAAATTCCACGGATTTCCCACCCTATGGCTGAAGAAATTCCTACACATTTCTGTTCTTAGCGGATGCCTTTCAATCCTGAAGTTGTGCTGGACTCTCCCACTATGGGAAGTGACCTTTCCACCTCTAATGCTCTAAATGTGCAGATGTACCCGGGCTGAGTGGAGGACCAGAGAGATGGCACCTGAAATGAACCTTTGAATTGAAGTGGGTCGAGGTTGGCTTAGACCCTGGAGTTAACGTGAAACTCATGAAGCAGTTTAAGGTGATGGATGCCAGGATCACCTTGCAGTATATTTTTCTTCCAGCACTGGGATGAACAGAAGCAGGAGGGAATTTAATCCAGTAGCAGGGAGAGGTAAAAGATGGCTCCGATTAATCCCACCAGCTGATCTGCAACCTGAGGCTCTGACAGGCCGGTCACTTTCTTTGCGGCTAATCTGACGTCAGTAGCAGTGACTGCGGGTACAGGGGGTACCTGATGATGATGAGGTGATGGCCACTGGCTGAGCAACCTGATCCAAGCAAGCATAGAATGCACTGGGTTTGTCAGTTGATTGCCATTCTGCTCGGCTTCACTTTGGAGCCCATGATAGCATGTTGAGGCCCAGTGGACTTTCAGCTGCCTTTTTCAGAACATGAAAGGAACAGATAGGTAAAGTCTGAAAATCTGCAGATGCTGGGGTCGACTGCAGTGCAGAAACTTGCTGGAGAAACTCAGCAGGTCACGCAGCAAAATAGGAAGCACAAGGCAGGAATTGGTGTTTTGGGCCTGAGCCCTTCATCAGGAGGTGCTGAAAATCAGGAAGATGCTCACATAAAAAGGTGGGGGGGGGGAAGAAGGGCGGAAGATCGCAAACGTACAGGTGATAGGTGAATGATGATGGGGGGGCAGAAGGCTGAGAAAGATGCTCTCTGATTGGTGGAAGGAAGGGAATGGGAAAGGAGGCTAGAAGATGTTGAAAGTCAGGAGAGAGAAGGAAAGGAAAGGTCAGAGGGGTGAGGGAAAGTGACAGAGGAGAAAGAAAGAGAAAGGGAGCTACCAGAAATTGGAGGTTAATAGTAATGTCGTCTGGGTGGAGGTTGCAAAGGTAAGGTATTTTCCTACAATGTACGTATGGCCTCAATCTGGCAGCACATGAGGTCATGAACGGACATGTCAGTGTGGCAATGGTAGTGGAATCACAGTGGTTGGCCACTGGGAGGTCCTTGCTGTTGCAGTGGACAGAGTGAAGGTATTCAATAGAATGATCTCCCAGTCTGCATCCAGTCTCACCAGTGTAGAGGAGGCCACAACGGGAGCACCAGATGCAGTAAATGGCCCCTTGTAGCATCGGCTAATGGCAGTGCTACTGAAGTGAGACAAGTCCACACAGCACAAGGTGAACCAGTAACTAAACATTTTTTTTGATTCCTCGTGCTGCTCGAGGAGACTGCCCACTTCCTGTGAGGGTTGAACTGACTTAGGAAGTGATGTCAGCGTCACTCCCCATCCAGCAGCAAGCAACACGGAAGTGGCGCTGCCCCCCTGGGCAACTCATGTCGCCAATCATGGGCTTCTCCTCAGAATGGAAGAGGGGACCACGCCATCTTGTGTCAGATGAGTGGGGCGGCGATTCGTACCATCTAATAGCGTGGTTGCTTGGCCCATGACACCACCCCTCCCCCACCCCAGAATCGCTGCCACCCTTTAAGCAAATTACCGTACTCTCTTTGGGGAGGTGGCCTCTGTGTCTGACCTGTGGATCCAGGGCAGACTGGTTTGATTCCAGATGAGCTGCCTTGAGATGGTCAATTGTAAACCTGTCCTGCCGCCTTCCAATGTCCAAGGTGAAAACAACACCATTGCGCTGCAACAGCTTGAATGGGCCTTCATAAGGCCATTGTAGGGGTGTCCCTTGCTGTCCTCTCTGCACAAACACGAATTCGGTGGGCTGCAGGTTCGCTGGGACGTGGCAGGGTGGAGAGCTGTGTCGGGAAGGTGGCGGAGGTTTCTGTCTACCCATTTGTTCCTTCAATCACTGGAAGATTTTCCACAAAGGAGCTTGCATTTGCTGCGGTAGCGATGTCCAGGGTGCTGATGACTTTCCAGAACTTGGTATCCTCCGGGGTCACCATTGTAGCGTCTGAAATGAGAGACGTCCACACAGCACGAGGTGAACAAGTAACTGAATCTTTATTTTGAATTCCTGGCATGGCTCGAGGAGACCGCCCACTTCCTGTGAAGGGCATGATGGCCTTAGGAAGTGACGTAAGTGCGTCGCGGCATCCATCCCCATCCAGCAGCATGCAACACTGAAGCAGCACTGTCCCCTGGGCAACGCGTGTTGCCAACCGCGGGCTTCTCCTCGGAAGGGAAGGTGGGCCCATGCCATTTTGTGTCGGATGATGGGGAGGCGATTCAGCCCATCTAATCACGCAGTCGCTCAGCCCACCACACCCTGCAGACTCACAGGTTGTTTCACTTGGAAAGGCTGCTTGTGCTTGGGATAAGGGAGAAGAAACCACAGGAATAGCTACCAATGGGGTGGGAGGAGGGGTGTGTGACAATTAGTAGTAAGGGATTAAGGGATGACTGAATGTTGCAGAGGGAGTGATCCCTTCAGAAGGTGGAGAGGGGAGGGGAGAGGAAGATGTTTATGGTGGTCGTATCCCATTGCAGGTGGCATAAATTGCAGAGAATGATAATGTTGGATGTTGAAGCTGGTGCAGTGGGAAAGGAAACACTCTTAACATCTGGGAGCCAGAGCAGATAGAACATAGAACATTACAGCACAGTACACCATGATGCTCTGCGGGAAATGGATGTGTTACTGGTGAGGGTTGCCTCTCAGATGTCCTGCAAGGGAAGGCCTCCTTATGGGATCAGATGCATGGTAAAGAGGAAGCAGGATATTGCATATGATCTGGCACAGAGGACCTCATCCTTGGATAAGGTTTGATGGAGATGGATGAATTGAGAGAAAGGAATTACATCCTTACAGGAGACTGAGTGGGAAGAGGTGCAGAGTATGGGAGTCAACAGGTTTATAAAAAGATATCTGTGGATAGCTTGTTTCAACAAAACAGATGAAACCCTCTCCGAGATCCTGACTCCACCATTGGTTGTGCATGGAGTATCGCTGGTTCTGTGATCTTTGTGACAGTAAGAGAGAGGATTGGAGGCTCTGAATCTGTGCAGTTCAGTTGGTGAAGTGTGTTTGCCCTTATTCCTTTTGCTCTTTATACAGTCTTGTCACTTGCTAGATTTGGCGAATGCAACTACCTAAATGGAATGTCAACTCCAGGAAAAATTCTATGGTAATGCAAGGTGCAATGAGAAGCCTGTGAACCATCCAATCTGCTTAATCCTTTAATACATGCATAAACAAGATTTAAGTCAACATTTGTTGTTAAATGTTTGTCAATATTGACTCAGATAAACAGCTCATCTATTTTGTAAGCAATAATATATGATAATTATGTAAGATTTCCAATCCCTGAGGCCAAAGTGTTTGTAGACAATTCCTATGACTGTATTTGGATGTTCTGGCTATCCATTGTATAGGATGGTGATGGTTCCTTTCAATCAGTTTGTGGGGTTTGATATGAGGATACCCCACTCCTCAAAAAGGAACAGCATGTGCATGAATGGATTTTAGGTGAGTAGGGGTTACACAGGTCCAGACCCACCCTCTCGGCATCCCCTCCCGGATCCAGCGGCATGGTGAGGTCCAAGATGGCTGGTGGAAGTTCTGTTGCAGAGAAGGCCAGTCCAAGCTTCGATGCACATGCTTACTGGATGGCTGTTGACCCTACAAGAGGGTTCATCCGCCCTTTGAGAGGTCTTGTTTTTTTTCATCCTGCAGGGTATCTGGTCACACTCCACACAAGGCAGGCCTGGTGGGGGGAGCTGGTTTAATCACTGACTAGCTGATCATGCGACAGGTAGAACTGGGTTACATGGTTCCAGTAGCACTCAGACGAGTGACCTGACATTTGCATCATGTAGTTGCTGTGTTATCTAATGTTCCTGTTAATAATGCACTGTCTCATGGCTCCTGTTCAGAACCAGTCACCATACTTTCTCTCTGTCTTTATTGTGCAGAATGAACTAGTCTAGTTAAGGATTTTAAATAATATAAGGACAGAGACATGACAGACAGCAGATGCTGGAATCTGGAGGAAATTAAATCAAGCAGCTTGAGGACCCAATGGGTCTGGCAGCATCTGTGCAGGGAAAGGAAGTTCGGGTCAGGGTCCTGAAGCAGGCAGTTCTTTCCTTCCTCAGACGCTGCCTGGCCCACTGAGTTCCTGCGACAATTTGCTTTTTTGAATTTTGTTCCTGTACTATGGGGCAGCACGGTTAGCGCACCGCTATTGCAGCACCAGCGACCCGGTTCGAATCTGGCGCTGTCTGTAAGGAGTTTGTACTCCTCCTCGTGTCTGCCTGGGTTTCCTCCTCGCACTCCGGTTTCCTCCCACCCTTCAAACAACGTACCGGGGTTGGAGGCTAAGCAGGGATATTCGGGCAGCATGGGCTCATGGGCCAGAATGGCCCGTTACTGCGCTAAATTGAAATTAATACTAAAGTGCTTGCTTTAATGAAAACCTTTTAACTTAATAGAATGATGCAAATCTGGTGTGAAATTTGCCACAGAATTTCTCTGTTGTCAGCTTGTCAGGGGGTAAAATAAACAAGTGAGGTGGGGTGTAACCCAAACAGCAAATTACCTATTGCTAGACTGCACATAGCCCTGTAGCTAATTTCACCTCCAAATCTTCTGTAATTTTTTAACAGTTAAATGTATTGCTACATATGGTCCAGAAACATTCCTCTCTTTAATCTCTCGCTGCATATATCTGCTGAGATTGCTAGCCAGCTGTGCACTGACTCTGTACTGCTGTCAGCTGCTGACCTCCTGGATTTCCACAAAACATTCTCATCAGGCACATTGACGCGCACGAGTGCCTTCAGGAAACTGTTGTAAAAATAAATAGTTTTTTCTCTTGCTCTCTAAGTTCACAAAGATATGGATTCCCACTTCAGCATTTTGCTGGCTTCTCTTTTCTGGATAGTGAGATCATTGTAGAATTGTTACTGCTCAAGAGGCCACTCAGTCCATCAGAACCATGCCTATTTCTACCAGAGCAATCCCATCAGTTGCAATCACTTCTTTTGTTCTAATTATTGCCCCATTATTATAGGGATAATTACTTTTTGAAGACTAATTCTGTTTCCACTGCCCTTGCAGAAATTGAATTCTGGATCATGGCCTACAAGATTATGAGAGGCATATATAGGGTGGACAGCCAGTGCCTTTTTCCCAAGGCAGGAGTAGCAAACACCAGAAGACATCTGGACAGAGTGAAAGGAGGGAAGTTTAGGTAGGTTTTTTTTAAACAGCGAGTAATGGCACCTGGTTGTCTTGCCAGGGATGGTCGTGGGGACTGAAACATTAGGGGCATTTAAGACATGGATGGAAGTAAAATAGAAGCTTACGAGGTAGGGAGAGTTTAGTACCACACTGAGGGCTGAAGGGCTTGAACTGTGCTGTAGTGTTCTATATTCTATGTTTGATGTAATCACCCTCTGAGGAAAGAGGTTTATCCTCACACACCTCTTCTACCTTTTGCCTAATTTATTAAATCTATGTCCCATTATTATAGGGCTAATTACTTTTTGAAAACTGAATGATTCTGTTTCCACCTATTAATTGCGTTTGCAGAATTTATGGAGAAGGAGAAGAATGGATAGGTCTCCAAAACCTGGAAAACCAATATGAAAGGGGAGCCAACTCTCAGGAAACACGTTCTCAGCAATCAAACCCTATTGGGTGACCTGAAAAAGAGAGGAAAGAGACACTGGAAGGGATATATAGGTACCCAAGAGAAATTGGGAGCATCAAGAGAATTGCAGAACCCTGCAACCTCTTCAACCAAGGACAGTCACAGTAAGCTAGACACACCATCACCTCCTTCTAGATTTCCTTTGAGAGCATATTAAATCATGATTTCAAAATATATCATGCTTCTTCCTGCATTGCTATAGATCAGTGGTTTTCAAACTGCCCCCCAAACTCACATTCCACCTTAAGCAATCCCTATGCCATAAATGCTCTGTGATTGGTAAGGGATTGTTTAAGTTGGCATGTGAATGGGAAGGGAAGCTTGAGAACCACTGTTCTAGACCCAATTGTTACTGAAATATTTTGGTTGAGAAAAATTGTCATTGGCCCATTTTCTTTGGACTTATGAAACCGTGCAAATAACAAGTCAATTAGATACGATTAAAACGCTGGTTTTCAAACCTTTTTCTTTCCACCCACATACCAACTTAAGCAATCCCTTACTAATCACAGAGCACCTATGGCTTAGAGAATACTTAAAGTGGTATGTGAGAGGAAAGAAAAAGGTTGAGAACCATTATTCTAACCCTTTCCTATCCATGTATTCATCTAAATGTTTCCTAAATATTGCAATAGTACCAGCCTCACACCACCTCTTCCAGCAGCCCATTCCATACATTCACCACTCTGTGATTGAAAAGGTTTCCCCTCAGGTTCCTGTTAAATCTCTCTCCCCTCACCTTAATCCTATATCCTTTTCTTCTTGATTCCCCCACTCTGGGCAAAATACTCTGCATTCACCTGATATATCCATCTCAAGATCTTCTATTCCCTTCATCTTCCTGTGCTTCAAAGAATAAAACCCCAGCCTGCTCAACCTGTCTCTGGAGCTCAAACTTCTGAGTCCTGGCAACATATTCTTAAGTTTTCTCCGCACCCTCTCCAGCTTGACAACAGAATTTCTGCAGCTCTGTGACCAAAACAACCTCTGTACTCAGTATTCTGACTGATGATGTTGTTGGGACTGGAGCCTGAAACTTTATCCCTAAGGGATCAGTGCAAGCCCCTTCTCCAGAAGAACTGCAGAGATTCAAAAAGGTGGCTCACCACCACTCTCTCAAAAATGACACCCTTGCCAAGACACATGCAGTGAATCTGAGAATTGGTGAGGATTGGTGAATGAGAGGAAATCTTATAGAAACATATAGGATTATGAAGGGTATGGAAAGGATAGATGTAGGAAGGTTTTTTGAGCTGGCCGGGGAAACTAAAATGAGAGGACACAGTCTCAAGAATCAGGGGAGTAGATTTAGGACAAAGATGAGGAAAAATAGTTTTTCCCCAGAATTCTCTATCCAGGGAAGTAGTTGAGGCTGCTTCATTAGACATATTTAAATTACAGTTAGATAAATTTTTACATGATAGAGGAATTAGGGAATATGGGGAGAAGGCAGGTAGGTGGAGTTAGGTCATAAATTAGATCAGCCATGATCATATTGAATGGCGGAGCAGGCTCGATGGGCGATTTTTGGCCTACTCCTGTTCCTATTTCCTATGTTCCTATGTGGCAGCACCTCCTCCATGGTAATCCTCAAAGCTGAGGCTCTGTATGGGTCTGTACTCAGCCTCCATGATACAACCTATCAAATCATGAATGTGTGGCCAAGCACCACTCCAGCTCCATCCATAAATTCTCAGATACCTCCACTGAAATAGGGAGGATCTCTAATAACAATGTCAATGCATGGAAGGGAGATAGGGGCTAGTGGTTTGGTGCCAGGACTACACAATATCTCCCTCAATTTCAACAAGACCGAGGACTTCTGGAAGAGGAGATGAGCTCAACAATGTTGAGGTAGAGATCGTAGACAGCTTTATGTTCCTAGAAGTAAACATCTCCAATAAGCAATCATGGTTCACCTAAGTCAAAGCAATAACTGTGATAGAACAGATTCTATCACCAATGTGTATATGTACATATGTACAGATGGTAGTATAGGATGACTGTGATTGGCTGAGAGTGTAGCCACACCTACTGGCAGGTCTTAAAGGATCGCTCCTAGCCAGACCAGGTCATTCTGGACTGGTCGACCTACTTGTGACATGCTCCAGTCTTTTAGTTAATAAAAGCCTTGGTTTGGATCAACAAGTCTTTGGTTCTTTCGATGTGCTCTACAATGACTAAGAAAGCACACCAATGCCTCAACTTCCCCAGAATCCTGAGGAAATTATGTTATCAGGATCACTTAGCAACCCTTACTGATGTACTATCGAAAGTATGCTGCCAGGGGGCAACTCTGTGAAGGGGAATTACTCCATTTAAGATCACAAACAAACTGCAGAGAGTTGTGAACATGGGTCACACCTTCACAAAACCATTGCCTTAAATCAACATCTATAACTCCCACTGCCTTGGAAAAGCAGCCAACATATTCAAAGATTCATCGCACCCCAGTCACACTCTCTTCACATCTTCCCCCCCCCCCCCACCCCTCATTCTGCCGGGAAGAAGGTACCCAAGTGTGAGATCACACACCACCAGATTTAAGGACAGTTTCTTTACCTCCATTACACTGGACAACAATTTTTTTTCAAAAGGTTTGCTTCCTGAAAAATTTTTGGGGGTTCCGATGAGCAACTTTAAGCTGAACAGAAAGATAATTTTGATTTGATCTGTATCGCATAGGAAGCTGGAGAAACAATGAAATGAACTTTTATTGAATTTGGAATGTTTAATTGCATAATGTTCCTCTGAGCCAAGTTCTCAGGTTGTGCACATGTTGCACAACAAATGTGAGGAGCCCAAGGTTTGTTTTGGTCACTAACTTTACAATCAAAATAGAGCTCAGGATTTCTTAATTTGTGCACTCATGCTGCGCCTTTGAGTCTTAAGTGTATACTTATCACGTCAGTAACAGAATGTATCACAGCTGTTGCGACATTGACAAGACACGTCTGTTGTATCGAATCTTCCTGAAGACAATAAATGCTATTGTTATGTACACTCACTGGGGTATTGCCTGAAGAACATGTGCATCAGCATGTGTTCAATCAATATCAATGCAATTCACAGCATCTGTGTAAGTGAGCCGCTTTTATAGCCTGTCTGCATCTATCCTGACTAAGCAGGCCCAGGCCTAAAGCAACATTTGCTTAGCACCTGCACTGAGTGCATGTCCAGACCAAAACAGCTTGCTTTATGGGCAACGAGTTGACTTAAAATATGAAAGAAAACCACAAAAATAGGTTATCTCTAAAAACCAGAATCAGAATTTATTGTCAGGAATAGGTCACAAAATTCAGTGTTTTGTGGCAGCGTCATACTGCAAACGTTCATATCAACCACTTTTAGAACAATATATAAAAAAAGAACAATGCATGAAAAATAAGGCAGTGTCTTTGCTTCATTGAATATTCAGGAATCTGATGGCCGTGGGGAAGAAGATGTCCATGTGCCACTGAATGCTCATCTTTAGGCTCCTGCATCTTCTACCCCAATGGTAGCAGAGTGAAGAGGGCATGGCCCAGGTGCTGGGGGTCTTTAAGGATAGAGGCTTCTTTATTAAGATACCGCCTCTTATAGATGTCCTCAATGGAGTGAAGTCTGGTGGCTCCGATGCTGAGTTAACAACCCTCTGGAGTTTATTCTTGTCCTGAGAGTTGGCGCCTCCATACCAGGCAGTGATGCAACCAGCCCGAATGCTCTGCACGGTACACCTGTCGAAGTTTACGAGAGTCTCTGTGACATACGGAATCTCCTCAAGCATATCACAAAGTATAGCCACTGGCGAGCCTTCTTCGTGATTGCATCAAAGTGGAGGCTCCAGAACAGATCTTTGGAGATGTTGACACCCAGGAATTTGAAGTTCTTGACCCTCTCCACTACTGAGCCCTCATGTTCCCCGACTTCCTCCTGAAGTCCACAATCATCTTCTTGATTTTGTTTAGTTTAGGTTATTTGTACAGCACATTTAAAACATTCACATTTACCAAAATGCTGTACATCTCAATTTAGGAGCTTGTACATACAACATGGTAGCTATCAACAATCACCTCCAGATGCTTGTGAATAAAAATATAACTTCAATCTGGATTTAAAAGAGATAAAGGAAGGGGCTAATTTGATGGAGGAAGGAATATTGTTCCACAGTTTGATGGCTACATTAGTGAGGACACAATCTTCCCCCAAGTTTGCAATTTTGAGCCATACTGGCAGCCAGTGAAGGGGAGGGGGGTGGGGGACACAGAATAGGGTGATTCACCATCAACAACTCCAAAAGACTGGAAGTTATGTAAATAGAATGGGCAATAGAATGGGAGCCACATCCATGCTGGTCGACTGCCCTGAACTGGGGAGGGGGCTGTGGGATAGTCAACTTTATTCATGAGTCTGTGGGAGGACCAGTCGGCCAATGGCCGTGCTCAGACAGTTAAATTTACAAACAGTGGTTTACCACATTGGGGTAATATGGTCCCTCTTCTATATGCTCTTTACCAACTGATCTCTCCCCATAACTATGCACTCCTGTAGATACCCTGGTTGATGTTCTCTGTACGCTGTATTGCATATGAGATGCTAAGATGACCTGTTTACAAGACCATAGAACCCCAGAGCACAGAAGCAGGCCTTTCAGCCATTCTAGTCTCTGCCTCGTTCCACTGACCTGCACTCGAACCATATCACTCCCAACCATGTAACTAAAGCAATCGTTATCACTGACTCTGGGTAGATATGTGACAGTAAATTTGAACTTCAGAGCACCAAACAGAACTTTCTGCACATAAATCCAACTGGCGTGGTTTGATTTTGAATTATCACCTTGGACTCCATTCACAACATGTTTCATGCAGACAGTTCATCTGATTCTCTTTGAATATAAACCCCTTTGAAATCCCACATAGGGAAAGCATTTGCCTTGTCAATCAGAATGAAATTAAATGTTGCTTTTTTTTTACACTTATAAAACATTTTGCATTTATATAACATCTTTCATGACACTAAAGGAATACCAAAGTATTTTCTAGTCAAGGAAGGACAGTATGTCTGGTTAAGATTAAAAAGATGCCAAAAATTTTGAATGACAAATTCTAAACAGTTGCAATGTTGGCAATTTTGTGTTGTTATATTGTAATGAAAGTCATGTTTGGGACAAGTATCAAGTCTGGTGGATTCACAGAGAGACGAGTCGGGACACAAGTGTTACAATTACTTGTAACTTTTTTAACACATGGGAAACAAACAGGAGAACATTAAACGGTACTCGATCACTATTTCATTTAAGCGGCGATATAGACATTCTCCTCGGACTTCGGTTGGACTCCTACAACGGTATACCTATACTCGACCTGCTCCCACAGTATCAAGAGGAAGTCTTGTACACACAGCCATCTCCCTGACCAACGGGGTGCAAGTACCGACCTATTGCAGTACTAATGGCTCAGCTTCAGTGTAGTGCACACCTTACCCATGACACTTCCAGCGATATCCACAGTAGCGACCTAGCATTGAGCCACGTCTGGGGCTTGGACCACAAAAGAATGTGCTGTGCGTTGGTGTTATATACAGTGCTAAGTTGTGCTTCTAGCCAATAAAGACTTTAGGTGATTTAAGTTAGCCAATGGCAAGGTGTGCAGTGATGGGTGGATGGAGTCCAACCTTGCTTGACAGGTGATGTGACTGAATAAGATTCAGACGGGGAGGACACGTGACCACCCACAATACACACATTCCAAACAGACAAGAAGGCCACGTTTCCTCCACACACAACAGTAGGATAAAACCTGAATAGGTCAAAGGGTGAACACCTCTTCAAGGCAGTGTAACACAATTGTTTAACTCCACTCAAGAGAGCAGCCAGAGCCCACGGTTTAAGATTCCATCTGAAAGACTGTATTCCACAGGAACATGAAGGTTTAGAACTGAAATTGTAAGGTTTTAATATTAAAAACATATCAAATAAGAATGCAAAGTACAGTGTGGATCAGATGTAACAATGGCAGTTTAATACCACTGCAATACTCTGTCAAGGGTGAATTTTTAATTACCATTCACCAAAAATTAATCCAGTTGCTGGATTGGAGAGTGTTTTACAACACACCTATAAAAACCTCAAGCTGTTGTTGGCTAATACATCTCAGCATGTCGTGATTTGGGACTGCCATGCACTCAACTATCAGTCACTGCTCTGGCTGCAGCTTGCAAGGCTGCCTGCTGTTGCCACAGTGTATCTGCCGTCGGTTACAAATTAGATGTACCGCAGAGCATTAGCTCTTGGGCAGCCTGACACATTTGTCTGTCATTTCGTTCTGCCGCACCATGTGTTGACTTGGCAGAATAAAAGAATCAAAGAATGTGACAGCGGAATGGTGGTAAAAGGGTCAGCTTATCTGATGCCTCTTGTTAGAGTTTGATGTACTAGCTGGCCTTTATAAACTTGGAACTGCCCGAAACTCTGCTGCCAAAGTCTTGTCTTGCAGCATGTCCCAGTGATCTATTCCCCTTATAGTTTTTGATCTCCATTTGGTCCACCCTTTAAGCTCAAGAATTGACAACTTAAACCTTTCCATGTGACTGAAGCCTTGAAGCAGGGAATTGCACTTATTATGCTACACCGTCCGCCACAGTTAATCATTATTGTTTAAGGAAGAGCAGGCTCAAGGAACAAGATAGCTCACTCCTGCTCCTATTTGTGTTATTTGCCTTTTGGCACGATTCCCCTCACACTGTTTCATTTAATTGGTACACATGTGTGGAAAATACCATCTAAGCAAAATATATAAAATGTACAGCACGTACGTTATTGTAAAACTCTTTCTTTCTTTGGTCCTGGTTTGGCTATGATTAAAAATATTCTCAAAATGGTCCCTCTAGTGGTCTTCATTAGAAGCTATTTTCCCCCAAAACAAATAAAAAAGGATTTGGTTTTGCACAATGTCTTTCACCGTCCCAAACTAATTTCAAGAAATTTGGCAATGCACAAAATTAAAGAGACGGCAGTTGTTGGGATCTGAGGCAAAAACCAATCTGCTGAAGAAACTCAGCAGGTCAAGCCAGAAACAAAGGACTGATTATGGGTTTTGACTCGAAACGCCGACAACTCCCTTTCCTCTCGTGATAAAGCCCGACCCTCTGAGTTCCTCCAGCCAATCGGTTTGGCTCTTTAGAAGATACAGTAGAAGTCTGAATGTCCAGATGCCAGAAATCGAGACCAATTGAGAATTCTGCATTTGTCAAAAACCCGAGCCTGAAATCCAGACCACCCGAGAATCCAGTCCTCGAAAACTCTTGGCTTTTGCGTGCATGCGTGCGCAAGCGCCACAGATGCACAGCATGTGACCCCGTGGAAGTCACGGAAATGTAAGAAGTCTTTTGTAATTTGTAATTTACATGAAAAACTATTTTGTTAATAATCTATCAAAATGTACCTATTTTTACTCCTTAAATTTGTATTTTAAAAGTACTGCCTGAGAATCCAGAACATCCGAAAATCCATGCTGATCCAATCCCCGAGCAGTCCAGATTTTAGGACTTTTAATATACTGGATCTCTTTCCCACTATTCCAGCCCCACCTTTCACACCGCACCATCAAAGATTTTCCCATTTATTCTCTTGTCGTCAAATGCTTGATACATTTCACTTTTGATTATCTTTTCCTGCCCTTCTTCTCTGCACCTTAAAACCTGCTTGGGTAAAACATCTCTCACTGTTGAAGAGAGATCATTGATCTGGAACATTCCCTCCATTTCTATTTTCTCCTTGCTGCCTAGCTTACTGGGGTACATCCACTGCCATCTTCTCTTTCAGCGCAACAGCAAAGAACATGTGTGTGGAGTGACATGGTGGTTTAGCAGCTGGCGATGATACTTCACAACTCCGGGGTCCACGGATTCGATCCTGACCTTGGGTACTCTTCGTGTGGAATTTCAAAGTCAGCCCAGTGACCGTGTGAATTTCCATCAGTGCCCCTGTTTCCTCCCATGTCCCAAATAGGTTAACGGGGCAGTAGGTGTCAAAAATAGGGGAGTTGAAGGGCATGAGTAGCCAGGGCCACAGAGGAAATGGGACTCATTTGATTGTGCCTGCTTGGAGCCAGAGTGAACTGAATAGTCCCCTCTGTCATAATAATTAAGTAAACACAAAGTTAAAATATGCATTTCCAAATTCACTTCTCCCGTCTTGATTGAGTTTGAATAAGAAGCAAGTTATTTCACGATGGTACACTTAATTACCCACACTGACGGCTTCTATTGAAATGTGAAATCATGTTCACAGAGGAACCAGTGTTTATACTTTTTGCTTTTCTTGGAAATGAGTGCAACCTGCCACAAAGCTGTTAGAACCATTTTATGCTTTTACATTAATGCCCAGATTTAGCCCTCAAAACACTTGACAGCAAAGCTTGCTTTTTATTTAGAACTCAGTTGCCAATGGAGTTCAAATACTTAATTTTATATTATTTCCAACCTTACCAACAGCAGAGCACAGTGATAACCATCAGCTTATAACGGGATATTAGGTATGAGAATTCTGTTGGCCATAATACATAACGGAATATATTGGTAGAGGTCTCCTCTGTGAACAGCAATGTAGAACATAGAAAATAGAACAGTGCAGACCCTTCCGCCTCCAATGTTGTAACAACCTATGGGAACCTACTCCACAGCAATCTAATGTTTACCTACCTCACATCTGTAACTATCTTCTTTTCGTACATTCATCTTTTTTTTTCTTTCTTTGGCTTGGCTTCGTGGACGAAGATTTATGGAGGGGGTAAAAAAGTCCACGTCAACTGCAGGCTCGTTTGTGGCTGACAAGTCCGATGCAGGACAGGCAGACACGGTTGCAGCGGCTGCAGGGGAAAATTGGTGGGTTGGGGTTGGGTGTTGGGTTTTTCCTCCTTTGCCTTTTGTCAGTGAGGTGGGCTCTGCGGTCTTCTTCAAAGGAGGTTGCTGCCCGCCGAACTGTGAGGCGCCAAGATGCACGGTTTGAGGCGAGATCAGCCCACTGGCGGTGGTCAATGTGGCAGGCACCAAGAGATTTCTGCAGGCAGTCCTTGTACCTTTTCTTTGGTGCACCTCTGTCACGGTGGCCAGTGGAGAGCTCGCCATATAACACGATCTTGGGAAGGCGATGGTCCTCCATTCTGGAGACGTGACCCACCCAGCGCAGCTGGATCTTCAGCAGCGTGGACTCGATGTCCACGAGTCCACATTCATCTAAGAGTCTTTTAAATTTCCCTATTGTACCACCCCCAGTCACCCTCCCCAGCACTTTCTGAGTAAAAAAACTTACCTCTGACATTTCCCCTGAACTTTCCTCCATTCACCTTAAATCAATGTCCTCTGGTGTTTCCAGGAAAAAGATGCTGCCTGTTCACCCTATCTCAAGGTTCAAAGTTCAGATTTATTGTCACAGTACATACATGACATCACATACAAAACCTAAGATTCTTTCTATTGCGGGCCAGGCAGAATTTTACTGATCGGTAGTGTAAGCTGTTCTCAAGTAAATGGTACATAAACATAAGAGAGAAATGAAAATGAAGAAAGAAATATAAGCAAACTGACTGTACAATACAGAAAAAAATATTCAGTAATAAATCATGTGCAAATTGAGAGTCCTTAACTGAATCTCTGATTGAGTTTGTTGTTTAGGAATCTGGTGGTGGAGGGGTAATAACTGTTCCTGAACCTGATGATACACTTATACTTCTTTCCTGATGGCAGTAGAGTAAATAGAGGTTGTCCAGGGTGGTGTGGCTCCTTGATTCCTGATCCTCTCTGAGGGCAGTGTTCCATGTAGATTTTCTCGATGGTGGGAAGTGTTTTGCCTGTGTTGTGCTGGGTTGTGTCCACAAACTTTTTCAGGCCTTTGCACTCAGAGGTATTGGTTGCCACCCCTCATACCAGGCTATGCTGGAGCTGGTCAGCACACTTTCCATCTGTAGAGGTTTGCCACAGTTTGCGACGTCATACCGAACCTCCACAAACTCATAAGTGGAGGTGCTGAACGTGCTTTCTGCATGATGACATTAGCGTGTTGGGTCCAGGAAAAGTCATCCAAGACAGTGACTCCCAGGAATTTAACTTTGCTCACCCTCTCCACCTCTGATCCCCTAAAGATCACTGGATCATACTTCTCTGGTTTTCCCTCCCTTAACTCTACAATCAAATCCTTGGTTTTGGTGTAATTTAGTCCGAAGTTGTTGTTAGTGCACCAGTTAGCCAAGTTTTCAATCTCCATCCTGTACGCTGACTCATTGCCCCTTTTTATACAACCCACTACTGTGATATCATCGGAAAATTTGTAGACTGTGTTGTCGTACTGAGCCGCACAGCCATCGGTGTAAAGTGAGTAGAGCAGTTGCCTATGTACACAGCCCTGAGTTGGTCTGGTGCTGATTGTGGAGGAGATTTTCTTGAAAATCTGTACTGATTGCAATCTGGAGGTGGGGAAATCCAGGATCCAATAACACAATGAGGTATTGAGGCTTCATTCTGTTGCATTTAGAAGTTAGAGTATGCGCACTAATTCCAGCTACATTGTTCGTTCAGTGGAACTGACTAGGCATGAACTTCTGGGCAATTGTTATGATGTGGAATGCTGGTGTACGTTAGTGGGGAAGTCAGAGTTACTTTATTGTCATTTTCATACTCCAAAGCATCAAAACGAAATTGTGCGTCCATGATCAGTGCCCATAAACACAAGGCCCAAACCAAAAGCAATCTGACAAACAAGGCAGCCCATACATGACCATGTACGCACCGCCATCACGAGCAAGCCAAACTGCAAGCATGAACATCAGAAAAAACATATAACCAAGTCCCGCCCAAGAAGCCACCATGGATCTACGCGCAATAGATGAAGTAGATGGTGTCAGAGTAACCTTGCTGAGAAATGCAGTATGTCCTGTTATTGTATGCATGGCAACTATCATACATCAGTAATAAAGCAAGTAACATTGGGTAGTACAGTGGTACACCAGGTCTTGCAGATTTTTCATAGCTCTAATGACCAAGGATCAATCTTAACCTCTGCTGTCGGCTGTGCAGCCATTGTCAATGCAATACTTGAAAGTAATCACACACTTATAACACTATTATGCAAAAGGGGAGAGAAATCTGTATGCTTGCATTTTTTTTTGGTTGCTCCACTTTGTACTGCAAGAGTGATTGAGATATCAGAGCATATAAATGAGATCACGTGCATGTTAGAAATGTGAAATGACATAAAGCGCTCAGCAAGTCAGGGAAGATCTGTAGAAAAGAAATCAAAGTTAACATCTCAGAAATACAGGCGGTCCTCAGCTTACGATCGGGTTACGTTCCAATAAATAAATAAGTGGAAAAATTGTAAGTCGAGAAAGATACAGTATTGCAGCTACCCAACGCCCTAGCCTAGCCTACCTCCAGCGTGCTCAGAACACTTACCATACCCTACAGCTGGGCACATTTATCTAAAGCAAAGCCTATGTTATAATTAAATTTGAAATACCTTTTATTCAACACTGAAAAAGAATTAATCATAAAATATAGTGATAATGACCACTGTAACTTTGAAAGATCATAAATCTGACTAATCATAAAGAGAGGAGCATCTGTACCTTATTTTTACTTTTCTTGATCAGGCATTTTGCATTTAATCAGTGTCAGGTTGCAATATCCTTGGAAGAAATAGGTGTCCCTGTCATTCTTGAGAGACTGAACCCCGTCTCATTTTCCATCAAATCAGAAAATACAGCAGGTCCATGCAAAAGTAGATCAACGGACAGGCTCTGACGCAGGGTCCCAATCTAAAACGTCAACCTTCCCTCTTCCTCCGCAGATGTTGCTGACCTGCTGGGTTCAGTTTGTGTTTTTTTTGTTGCTGCAGATTGCAGCATCTGCAGTCTCTTGTTTGTCCGGGCCGATGAAAATTGCAACTTTGCTATTGATCGAGCACTGCATCGACCCCTGTACCAGTTCCAAGAATTTGGGTGTAACCTTCCATCAGGTGCATGGTTTCGAAAAGAGCACTGTTTCAATTAAATGGTCTGTTGAAAAAGAAAGACCAGGTATACAAAATAAATCAGGAGTTCATAAGGCAGTGGTTATCAAACTTTTTTCTTTCCACTCACATAGCACCTTAAGTCTTCTTTGGCTTGGCTTCGCGGACGAAGATTTATGGAGGGGGTAAAAATTCCACGTCAGCTGCAGGCTCGTTTGTGGCTGACAAGTCCAATGCGGGACAGGCAGACACGGTTGCAGCGGCTGCAGGGGAAAATTGGTTGGTTGGGGTTGGGTGTTGGGTTTTTCCTCCTTTGCCTTTTGTCAGTGAGGTGGGCTCTGCGGTCTTCTTCAAAGGAGGTTGCTGCCCGCCAAACTGTGAGGCGCCAAGATGCACAGTTTGAGGCGATATCAGCCCACTGGCGGTGGTCAATGTGGCAGGCACCAAGAGATTTCTTTAGGCAGTCCCTGTACCTTTTCTTTGGTGCACCTCTGTCACGGTGGCCGGTGGAGAGCTCGCCATATAACACGATCTTGGGAAGGCGATGGTCCTCCATTCTGGAGACGTGACCCACCCAGCGCAGCTGGATCTTCAGCAGCGTGGACTCGATGCTGTCGACCTCTGCCATCTCGAGTACTTAGACGTTAGGGATGAAAGCGCTCCAATGGATGTTGAGGATGGAGCGGAGACAACGCTGGTGGAAGCGTTCTAGGAGCCGTAGGTGATGCCGGTAGAGGACCCATGATTCGGAGCTGAACAGGAGTGTGGGTATGACAACGGCTCTGTATACGCTCATCTTTGTGAGGTTTTTCAGTTGGTTGTTTTTCCAGACTCTTTTGTGTAGTCTTCCAAAGGCGCTATTTGCCTTGGCAAGTCTGTTGTCTATCTCATTGTCGATCCTTGCATCTGATGAAATGGTGCAGCCGAGATAGGTAAACTGGTTGACCGTTTTGAGTTTTGTGTGCCCAATGGAGATGTGGGGGGGCTGGTAGTCATGGTGGGGAGCTGGCTGATGGAGGACCTCAGTTTTCTTCAGGCTGACTTCCAGGCCAAACATTTTGGCAGGTTCCGCAAAGCAGGACATCAAGCGCTGAAGAGCTGGCTCTGAATGGGCAACTAAAGCGGCATCGTCTGCAAAGAGTAGCTCACGGACAAGTTTCTCTTGTGTCTTGGTGTGAGCTTGCAGGCGCCTCAGATTGAAGAGACTGCCATCCGTGCGGTACCGGATGTAAACAGCGTCTTCATTGTTGAGGTCTTTCATGGCTTGGTTCAGCATCATGCTGAATAATCCCTTATTAACCACAGAGCACTGATAGCATAGAATTGTATAGGAAGGGATTACTTAAGGTGGTATGTGAGTGGAAAGAAAAAGATTGAGAGCTACTGTCATAAGGGTTTCAAATACTGACTAGGAAAGAGCTGATTACTTTAATTAGAAAGCATTGTCTTCTGCCAAGCAGCTATGAGGAACAAAAGCATTTACATTGTGCAATCCAGTAGCTCCATCCACATAATCACAAAATTAACCAACTGCTGAAGTCTGGATTGGGGACAGGTGTGGACCATTTGCCATTAATGGAAAAGCATCAGAAGGACATGACATCTCAAACCAT
The DNA here is from genome assembly GCF_036971445.1 of Narcine bancroftii. Taxonomy (NCBI): domain Eukaryota; kingdom Metazoa; phylum Chordata; class Chondrichthyes; order Torpediniformes; family Narcinidae; genus Narcine; species Narcine bancroftii. Next base: position 465,737,471 of record NC_091469.1, read on the forward strand.
TATTTGGAAAAACCTCAGCTTCTATCCCTGAGCTGTCGGGCTCTTGGGTGATGCTGTAGTCCTGTCAAAGAAAGATTACAAAGGCTTGAATTTTTAGCTCTGTTCACATTGGAATCTGGGATCCAAATGTAAAGCATATCAGGAACTGAATGACCCCCAAACATTGCACTTCAGTGAGGCCCAGGAATACTTGATGCTAATACTGGAGGAAATCCTGCACCAACTTCTTCCTCAACCATTGCCAACCCCACGTCTCCCTTATGATTGACGCTGAATGAAATCTCCGTGAATTTTCTTTAGAGAGCACCATTCTGCCTTTGATGCAGATTAAGTAAACCAGTCTTAATGGGAAATATTAACATTGCTCTGACTTTCATTCATCTTCATAAATAACAGAGACAAGAATATTCATCATGTCGTTACATGCTACAGATTTGAAAGGTACTTGGAAAACAATGTTATTTTTTAAAATAGCATAACATTGTGAAATGCTCAAGCTCTATTCAAATTGCAATGAAGCTTCAGTATTGTAATAGTAAGCCCTTTTGGAACAGCCTGTGGAAATGGAATAAAGGGTCATAGAATCATAAAATTCTTCAGCATAGAAAAGGGTTTTTACTTCAATCTTGCTGTCTGTAGACTTTCATGTTTTACTCCAGTCCACTGCAAAACTCTCTGAAATCTCTTTGAGAGTTGCCTACCCTGAAGAAGTTGTCCTTTGCTCTCCGAAGAGAGCTCTGTGGCATTCTCTCTCCCTACTCTCCATCTATCAATAATTCCTGCTCATTTTGGACTTTATGACCATGTACTTACCAAGACTCACTTCCACAGCCACGTTGCCTTCCTCTCTACATGGTGTCCTGGGTAAATTTGTACCTCTCATTTTGTTCGTTTTAGATTGGTCACAGTGTTTGAGCTACCAAAAGAAAATAGACACACACACCGAGAGCAGTTCAGTTTATACAAATGTTTATTACAAATTCAAAAGCTGATTTCAAACTACAATATGCTAGCCCTTCCCAATTATACTTATCAACGCCTGGACTGGACCCAACTGCCAAAGCGAGGCAATGACTGCACACTTGTAGTAAGTTTGTCAGGGCGTCGGTAGCAGCTTCTCCACCTCCCTCGACCGGGACGTTAGCTGGCCTCTAGAAGTTCTTCTTCTTGCTGAGAGATGTTGCCACCTCTCGGAGAGTCTCCACTTCAGCAGTGAGACCATGGCTTATATTACCCAAAAAATTGTTTACTCATAGCTTATCTCTTTGAATAAATGATTTAATTATCTTCAAGGTCTCCTGACAGTCTGCGACCAACAAAAGACAACTGCATCTTTGGGCCTCATGGTGGAATTTAGATGTGTCTACTAATTCATATGCATCCTGGGCCTCATGGTGTAAATTAGATGATGTCTTCCTATTGGGCCCCATGGTGGAATTTAGATTATTTCTTCTGATGCAACTGCATCCCTTCTTGCATAAGCTAGTCTAAATCCTCCATTACCCATGGAAAAATGCCTTCCCTCCCTTATCTCCTGGGATTGGTGCTCCTCCCTCTTTACCATTTTGTTCAGGTGATTGCCTGCATTTTGATGAAGGGCTCGAGCCTAAAACATTGGTTATGTACCTTTATCTTTTATCTTTGCTTTATAAAGTACACTGTTTAACCTGCTGAGTTTCTCCAGCGTTATTTTTTTACTTCATTCACGGTGTCTGCACACTTTCATGTTTTAGCTCAGCCCTTAGGTCCAACTTGTCCATGCTGAACAAGTTAGTCCATTTGCCTGTTTTCAATCAACATCCCTCTAAACCAATGGTTCTCAACCATTTTTATCCCATTCACATACCGCTTTACGTAATCCTTTACTAATCACAGAGCGCCTATGGCATAGGATGGTATGTGAGTGGGGGAAAGAAAAGGTTCAGAGCCACTGCTCTACGCTTTTCTTATCCCTTCTTTCATTGACCAAAAGCCTTAATTGTTCTGGAGGAGAATATTATCTATGGTAAACAGCAAGTCATGTTTAGATAGTGGAGTTGTGCCTGTGATAGTTCGAATCTGGCATTATCTATAAGGAGTTTGCACATTGTCTCCATGTCTGCGTGGGTTTCTTCCGGGTGTATGCTTGAAGTATGACAAAAAATCACAAAAATAGGTTATATCTAAAAAACGGTACATGATAGGAACATTTTAAGGCGATGTTTGCGATCAACAGGCCAAAATCCATAAAATACACCCAAAAGTGGCAGGAAGCAAAATCTTTGTTGTCCAGTGTAATTAAAGGAAAATTTGGGAAAAAAAAATGTATCTCCTTGTCTTCAAATGTAATTGAAAGATACTGGTCAATTTTTAGGTTACTTTCTTGTGGATAACATTCCGAAGTGACATTCTATTAATTTTGTGGGGATTGCATTATACTCGAGGGATTTTTATTTATTTATTAATTGGCACTGATCAATGACCAGTTTTTAAAACTGGGTTTTGTTTGTGATTGGCAAAATTAGCAAAAAAAGGCAAATAGAGTGATTCAATCCAAAGAGAAATCAAAAACCTAAACTATTTGAGACTGTACTCTATTGAATGCAACCGTTGCTAACTTTCTACTTCCTGCGAAGAGTGAGGAAAGTCCATCTCCCACCCTTCATCCTCACTACATTCTACGGAGGATGCATCGAGAGTATCCTGTTCAACTGCATCACCGCCTGGTTTGGAAGCTGTACATTCTCAGTCCACAAAACCCTGCTGAGGATAGTGAAGTGGAAAAGATCATTGGGGGGGTCTGTTCCTATCATGACAGACATCTATAACACTCAATTCATGAGGAAAGCCATGAACATTGTGAAGGACTCCACACACCCTTCATATAGATTATTCTCCATCTGCCATCTGGTAGGAGGTACCATAGCACTTGGTGAATGAAGGCTCCACCGATCACCATGACCAGAAGCACCTTCCCTCTCACCCTGTGATGCTTGGGCTCCCCTGGCATGGGAATTTCTTGAAGTTGAGCCGGGCAGTAGCTGGATGGAGATCCGCTGCCTGCACTCTCCCTTGCCCCCTGAGCCCAAACCATGGGAACCTCCGGCCAGTCAGAACCCATAATCCAAGATGACCTTTCACCTGGACTAAATGAGTACCATCAATCCCGCTGATAAAGGGGTTATTTATGGTGCTAGGTAACACCAGGCTGCTGCTCAATGATATTAGTGCTATTAAATTTAATTATTTAGTTTATTTTCCATCTTCCTGGTTCTTTGCACCCTGCTAATTCTCTCGGCAGAGCAGGCAGACATCTGCTGATGGCGCTTGCAATTGCTCAAGGCCTCCAGGGCCGGGTAGATGGTAGCATCATAATGCAGCGGGACTCCAGCCTCCAGTTCCAGCCTCCAGACTCAAGTGCTCGTCTGAGGAATCCAGCAGCAGGTGAATTACAGCTGCGGCCAAGCCAGTGTTGCTGACCAGCAAGCGCCAAATGTAGCGGGTGTTGGTGTCGAAGGATAGCGGGGTGAAGAAGAGGCAGGAGACCGCCTTGGCTGTGTTGTCTGTGCCCAGCACAGAGAGGAAGTGGATAGTGGAGAGTCTGACCTGCTCTCCTGCTGTCCACTGCAGGTGCACGGACAGAGCCTTGAAAATGTTGAAGACCTGGCCCAGGAGAGCAGAGCCACAGGAAGGGACGACAACATTCATGATGGCGGACACGGTTCCGGACCAGCTGAGGATGTAGTCATCCAGCCCTTCAAAGAGAGCAAAGAGGAGAAGGCTAATCTGGCAGTGAAGGAGGTGCAAGCATGTGGTTTTGGCCAGCTTGATGCAGAGCTGCAGAGCTGCAGGAGGAGCAGGCCGTTGGAGCATGAAGCTGGGTGCCGGTAGCTTTCAGGTGCTCCACCAGCTGGACGGGCTGCCATCGGGCACTCCCCAGCAGTGCAGCTGGATGTGGAAGAGACGCTGATGCTAGTCATCACTGAGGCCCTCACCCTGGGCGCCAGTTCTGGTAACACACTTGAAATCTAGCCACCCTGACTGCACACCTCTGAGGTCTGCACCCTAGGCAGCTGCCTAGTTTGCCCAGTTGTAGTGCCAGCCCTGGTTGTAGGATACAAAAGGATATAGACAGGATGCAGAGTTGGCTGGAAAATGTGGCAGATGGAGTTCAATCTGGATAAGTGTGAGGTAATGCATTTTGGAAGCTTAAACCAGACAGCTGACTACAAGGTTAATAGTCAGAGACTTAACAGTGTGGGTGAACAGAAGGACTTTGTGGTCCAAATCAATGCATTTATCAAGGTTGCCACTCCTAGGTTGAAAGGATAGTTAAGGCCTATGGGATGATGGGCTTTATTAATAGGGGGATTGAGTTCAGGTGTCAAGAGGTCATGTTGCAACTCTACAAATCTCTGGTGAGACCACACTTGGGGTATTGTAATCAGTTCTGGTCATCTCATTATAGGAAGGATGTGGAAACTATGGAGATGGTACAGAGGAGGTTTACCAGGATGTTGCCCGGATTGGAAAAGTGGTGGGAGGGTAGAACAAGCGGCCAGCTGAAGTGAGGAATGAGGGCTAAGTTTTCTCAGTCGATCAGGCAGCATCTGTGGAGGGAGTGAATCACGAAAGTCTGCAGGCACCATGATTGTAGTAAAAACACTGAAATGCTGGAGCACTTCAGATGGTCTCACAGCATCCATTGGAGGTAAAGATGTATAACTGACATTTTGAGCCTAAGTTTCTTCTTGGAGAGTAATGGGGTTCCGTTTAAATTTATATATATGGCAGGGTTACAGGCCTTTTTGGCCCAAAAGTCCGTGCTGCCCAATTACACCCAATTGACCAACAGCCCCAGTACATTTTGGAAGGCGGAAGGACACTGGAGCACCCAGAGGAAACCCCAAGACGTTATGGGGAGAACGTCCAAACTCCTTACATACAGCACTGGATTCAAACCCCAGTCGCTGGCATAATAACGATGTTTTGTTAAACGTTTATTCGTCTCATTTGGAAGACTCCTTCTTCTGGGGTGCACACTGCTACAGTAGAGTGTTTGCTTAAATTTAAGTATCTGGAGAAAGAATTTAAATCTGTTTTTTTTTAATGTAATTTGTAGTTTCTTATTCTGCACTTGAACAATGGTGATAATGATGGTGGTTGCCATGGTAACGGTGTCCCTACTCCCATTGTGTTGCAAGTTGCTCTCAGAAGGATGTTCTTTTTTGTCAGGAATGTATTCAGCTTGTGAATATCAATGCTGGATGATTATCACCATCAGGGCTGGCAGCCGTGAAAACTAACATAAATCTTTTTAGATAGTCCCTTGGGATCGAGCGCGACTTGCTGCTGTTCTGCTTCTGTGGGCTCCGTGCTGGTTAATGAGGCCAATTTTGGACCTGCAGATTCAGCCACGGGTGGGACAGGAGATTGTTGATGAGGCGGCCTGTTTGTGAGCTGATGCGTTCCTTGTGTTGGTTTTCCGTTAATTCCCAAAGCACGAGCTCGCTCGCTTCCACGGTGCTGGCCAACTGCTCCTCTCCACTTTGGTGCCAAGGAATCCTAGGTATCGGTGCGGATGTAACACACCTTCAGGGGGATTTTGAGAGCATGCTTGAATCTTCTGCCAAGTTGGTGAAAAGAACATAAGAACATAAGAAGTGAAAACATGAGTAGGCTATCTGACCATTTAGCCAGCTCTATCATTCAATATCATCATGGCTGATTGTCTCCACTTACCTGCCTGTTCCCCAGGACCTTTATACCCCTGTTATTCAAAAATCAAACAGTGTCTAAATAAAGCAGCCTTTACAGTTTGTCATGACAAGGCATTCCACTTTTCTTTGAGATTCTCATTACATCTGTGGAGGGAGTGAATCACGAAAGTCTGCAGGCGCCTTGATTGTAGTAAAAACACTGAAATGCTGGATGACCTCAGACGGTCTCACAGCATCCATAGGAGGTAATGATGTGTAACTGACAGTTTGAGCCTAAGCTTCTTCTTGGAGCATAACAGGGTTCCGTTTAAATTTAAAGTTAGATATATGCCACGGTTACAGGCCTTTTTGGCCTGAGAGAGGGAGGGAGGTCCTACCTAGACAAGAGAGATATTTTCTGGGCAAGAAAGAGGGAGAATAGGCCTGCCTGGTTAATGGTGGTTTTGCCTAGGCAAGTGCGGGAGGGTAGGCCTGCAGGGCAAGGGTGGGAGAGGGAGATCAGGCCTGCCTAGGCAATGGTGGTCCTGCCTGGGCAAGGGCAGGAGGGTAGACCTGTCTAGGAAAGGGTGGGAGAGGGAGATCAGGCCTGCCTAGGCAATGGTGGTGCTGCCTGGGAAATGACGGGAGGGTAGGCTTGTCTGGGCAAGGGCTGGAGGATGGGCCTCTCTGGGCAAGGACTGGAGGATGGACTTGCCTGGGCAGGGTGCGAGGGGATGGATGGGCCTGTCTGGGCAAGGCCGGGAGGGGGTGGACGTGCCTATCTTAATGAGGATAGTCATGGCCAAAAGTGCCAATTTGTTTTTCACTGCAAAGGGGTCAGAATTTAAAAATAGGAAGATTCTGGATGGGGTGTTGGTGAGGCCATATCTGAAGTACCTTTATACAGTTTTGGTCCATTCACCTAAAAAAGGACACAGTTGCATTGGAGGCAGTCCAGAAGAAATTCACCAGGCTAATTCCCAGGTTGAGTGTATTGTTCTATGAAGAGATGAAAGACTGTGTGAGTTGAAAGCAGTCTGCTAGAGAAATTTGTCTTTTACATCCCTTCCACCACAATCATCCCCACTCTCTGTGGGGGTAAAGAAAAGTAACTACCCCTACATTAAATGCCTATTTCCTAGTAATTCATATTTTCACCCTGGGAGTAAAATTATTCTGACCGTCTCCCCTATCAATGCCTCTCATCATTTTTTAAACTTTGGTCCAGTCTCCCCTTAGCTCCACATGAGGAAAAAGCCCAAGTTTATTCAACCTCCCCTTGTAGCTCAAATTCTTTATTCTTGGCCTTTAGAAGAATGTTGTCGCCTCACTCAGCCATGTAAGATTCCAAGGGCACACGGCGGGATAGATGTGGAGATGTTTCCACTGGCTGGAGTGTCACAAACAAAAGGATATAGATGCAAAATAAGAGGCCAGTTATTTCAACATGAGGTGCATAAAAATTCCTTCTCTCTGCAGCTCTAGAATTCTCTGCCCACGAAGATGGTGGAGACAAAGTTATAAGAAATAAATAAGTTCGAGTTGAATACATATCATTGGACAACAATTTTTGTCAAAAGGTTTGCTTCCTGAAAAAAATGGGTATTATGATAAACAACTTCAAGCTGAACACAAAGGTAATTTCTGATTTGCTGTAACTTGTAGGAAGTTGAAAAAACATTAAATTAAATTTATTGAATATAGCATGTTTAATCGCATAATGACATTGACACATTGCATTAGTACAACTGACCTAAAAATGTTCTGCTGATTTTGTACTCAGCATCTGATGCCTCTCGTGTCAGTGTCCAACAATAGTCGGCGGCTTTGATGGATTCCAGTTGCCCTGATAGCGCTTTTCCACGATTTTAATGCCCTGGTGAAACCTTTCCCCATGTTCGTCAATGACTGTGCCAGGATCGCCCCAGAATAAGTCCAAGTGCGAATGCAGAAAGTGAATTTTTAATGACATGTCGCACTTCATGGTTTTGCATGCTTGAAGTAGATGGGAAATCGCAAAAATGGATTAGATCTGAAAAACGGTACATGATAGGAAAATTTTAAGGTGATTTTTGTGATCAGCGGCCCAAAATCTATAAAATACACCCAGAAGTATTCAGGAAATAAAACCTTTGTTGTCCAGTGTATTTGAAAGGTCAACCAATTCAGGGTTATGGGGAATTGGCACAGAAGAGGATTCAGCCATCATTACCTTGCATGGCAGGGTAGAACCTCAGTGGTCTACTGCTGCTTCTCTTTACTTGAGCCCCAATGAGATATAGGAGGAGGTCCTCTTGTTTCAGGTCTCATCCTTGGCAATCTGCTGTCAGTGAGCTCAGTTATCAATGAAATTGTAGGTAAAGCTATTTATAAGAATGTGCTATTCTTAGAGATCGAATGCAGTGAATTGGATTAGGTCCAAAGCTCTTGCACTAAACTATCATTAACTATCTATCTGATCTCCTTTGCATCTGTCTCCCTGGGTTTCATATTCCAAAGCAGCCTTCAGCATAATGTATTTAAATCTAAATGGTCTGTCACTTTCCTTCTTTTCAGCTTCAGCATCTGTCTGCTGGTTAGAGTTTGACAAATGAATGCAGAAAGTTGACAGATGAAATAGGTACAGGAGAATGCCTGTCAGCCCTTCGAGCTGCCCTACAATTCGATATAACCATGGCTGATCATGTGACTATCATGCCCTTTTTCTGCTTTTGCTCCCTACCCCTTTAGCCAATAGGGCTGCATGCAATTCCTTTTTAACATGGTCAAATGAACAGGCCTCAGCAATGATCTGTGGTAGGGTATTCCACAAGTTCGGTTCTCTGAGTGAGGTTTCCCTCATCTCAGTCCCAATGACTTACCCATTGTCCTTCAACTCCATCCCCTTGTTCTAGCTTTCCACAAACATTGGGAACATTCTTCCTGCATCTACCCTATTTGGTCCTCTCAGAATTTGACATGTCTCAATGAGATCCTCCCTCATTCTTCTAAATCAGTGGTTCTCAACCTTTTTCTTCCCACTCACATACCACTTTAAGCAATCCCTATACCATAGGTGCTCCATGATTAGTAAGGGATTGCTTAAGGTGGCATGTGGGTGGAAAGAAAAAATTTGAAAACCACTGTTTTAATCATACCTAATTAACTCGCTTTGTGTATGGTTTCATGACTCCAAAGGAAATGGGCCAAAATGACAATTTTTCTCAAGCAAAATATTTCAGTAACAATTGGATCTAGAGCAGTGGTTCTCAACCTTCCCTTCCCACTCACGTATCACCTTAACAATCCCTGACTAATCTATAAACAAAATATTCAAAAAATATATGTATATATAAATTCAACATGTATTAATCATTTTCTTTGTATCTATGCATGTATTTATTATAAATTAAAATATATTTTTTAAAATCCCTTACTAATCACAGAGCATTGATGGCATAGGGATTACTTAAAGTGGTAAGTGAGTGGAAAGAAAAGGTTGAGAATCACTGCTCTAAATTCCAATGAGGTGACGCTAGTCTATCCAGTCTTTCTTCATTTATTTTTCATGTGTCGCTCCTACAATCCCAGGATAATCTGATGAACCTTCCTTGCACACCCTCAATGGCAAGAATGTCTTCCCCCCTCAGATTAGGAGACCAAAATTACATACTATTCATTTCATAGTTTTTTTTTAACCCGCTGTAAGTTACAGATCCAATGGAAGTGATGAATTGCATTTTAAAATCTAATTTAAAACCTTTTTATTCATTTAAATTAGATAGCAGGTAGTCACTCGCACTAAGCTCTGTCATCTGGGCACAAGAGATTGTTAGTTGGAAGGTTAAAGTGCCTTTCTCTTTTAGCCTGCTTACCATTTATAAACTCAGTCCCTGAATGCTAATGTTTGTTTGATTTTTTTTTAGTATTTATATGGAGGAAGATCTAAAGCTCTGGGATTGAAAATAATTATTTTAACACTAAACACTCCAGCTTTGATTATTCTGCTACACATTGCATCCCTTAAGGCATTTATTGGGTACTCAAGGTCTCGTGTAAAAATACTAAACTTCAGATCTGTGAATCAGAATGTTTAATTGGTATTGTTTTAAGTTTTCCTCTTGTGTTCACAGTTGGCATTTTCTTACATTACTACTGTGTATTTAGAGTGAATGTGCTCATCAAGATGGATGTGAGCAAAGAATGTTTAGTTTATCTGGAAGCTTGCTGAAGGGCTGGCTGGAAGTTTCTCCAAGCCTTCATCCTCAGTAAAATGATCCCAAAAGAATTAGGGCTGACATTACACGCAGGTCTAATGTGACAAGATGAACATTAAATACCCTTTCCACACGTTAGTGGTGTTGCTCCAAACCATGGTAATTAACTGACAAATTTTTGTTATGTGATCTCTTTCTTTCTTCTTTTCTTCTCTTTGAGGAGGGGGGAGGTGGGAAGGGGGGGTTAGGGAAGGGGGGTGGGGAGTTGTAGGTGTAGCGGGAGCCCTACGTGTGCCACAGCAGTTTAGCAAGTGCATTACCAGAGCACATAGCCTCCAACGATGTCCCAGTCCTTCAGCTACAAGCCAGACACCAGCAATTAGGAAAAGTGTGCAAATATGAGCCCGCAGTTTATATGGCACCCGACACCCGAAGCTGGAAAATGACGTCACCACCGCATCCCAGAAGACTCAGCATGAAACATGCAGAGGGATCTATAAAAGCTGTGGTTAAGCACAATAAAGCCATTGATTCCTGACTCAATGACTCCAGTGTCATTTATTGCCACTTGCGTAAGGAAGTGCCATCAGATAGGCCACTACATAGGATATTAGGTTTTTTTAAATATAATGTAGGTATTTTGTCCTTCTTTTTAAGTACTATTCATTAATCGTATGTTTAAAATATACATCATGATTTAATAAATAAAATTTTTTTAAAAAGATGAACATTAAGGAGCAGATCTTTGCTGAGGTCTGCCATTGAAGTTCATTGAGGAGAAGGTTCCCTGGAAACCTTTGCATTTCTGTAAAATATGTAAGTCTGCAGACATCGTGGTTGAAGTAAAATACCATGCTGGAGAAACTGAGTAGGTCAAACAGTGAACTTTAATTTTCTTTTTTTCTTTGGCTTGGCTTCGCGGACGAAGATTTATGGAGGGGGTAAAAAGTCCACGTCAGCTGCAGGCTCGTTTGTGGCTGACAAGTCCGATGCGGGACAGGCAGACACGGTTGCAGCGGTTGCAGGGGAAAATTGTTTGGTTAGGGTTGGGTGTTGGGTTTTTCCTCCTTTGCCTTTTGTCAGTGAGGTGGGCTCTGCGGTCTTCTTCAAAGGAGGTTGCTGCCCGCCAAACTGTGAGGCGCCAAGATGCACGGTTTGAGGCGTTATCAGCCCACTGGCGGTGGTCAATGTGGCAGGCACCAAGAGATTTCTGCAGGCAGTCCTTGTACCTTTTCTTTGGTGCACCTCTGTCACGGTGGCCAGTGGAGAGCTCGCCATATAACACGATCTTGGGAAGGCGATGGTCCTCCATTCTGGAGACGTGACCCATCCAGCGCAGCTGGATCTTCAGCAGCGTGGACTCGATGCTGTCGACCTCTGCCATCTCGAGCACCTCGACGCTTAGCAAAGATAAAGATACATAACCAGCATTTCAAGCTTGAGCCCCTCACATTTGGTTGGTCCACAAATCCTCCATGTGTCTGGCTCCAGTCTGTAGCAGAAGCTGACATACAATTGCGCTTGTAGTTCTCTGGGATGGGAGCTCTTGGCCTCCGGTGACCTCGAATTTTCTCCAAAATCCACAGAATCCCAGAAGTGTCCATAAACTACTGGAGGCAACAGATCAAAGCCACAGTTGTCAGCTAAGATCTTGAAGAGTAGAAGTCTTCAGGTCGACAAAGGATAGATGGCCATGACTGGCAATGAAGCAATGATATCTTGTGCTGAGGGAATGCTTCTGATGTAGGAGCACAGAGCAAGCTGCATCAATGACAGGCTGCCTCCTGGCTGACTGACTGGAGTTGTTCCTTGCTGAGAGGACCCAACAACATACAATTCAGTTATGGTAATCATTTTCACTTTGATTCAGTGCTAGGTAATTCCCTGGCAGGCATTGGCTTGGGACGATTAAGATAATGTTTATTGTCATACACAGTGTATAATTCTTCCTGGTTGCAGTTGAACAGGTAAAGAAAAACTATCATAGTAAACTAATTGAATTAAATTGAGAGTCTGGAATATATGAAATAGGAGCATGAGTCGGCCATCCGACCCGTTGAGCCTGCTCCACCATTCATGGCTGATCTGATGACATTTCCACCTACATTCCTTTTCCCAATACCCATAATTCCCTTACTGTGTGAAAATCTCTCCAACCTTGTCTTAAACATATTTACTGAGATCATTTCCATTGCTTCAACGGGCAGTGAATTCTGCAAATTCACCACCCTCTTGGAAAAGCAGCTCTTTCTCGTCTCCATCATAAATCTCGAGGCTATGACCCTTAGCCTAGCTCTAGTCTTACACCACCAATGGAAACATATTACCTAACTCTATCTTGTCGATACTTTTCATAAGTTTATACATTTCTATTAGATCCCCTCTAATTCTTCTAAATTCAAGTGAAAACAGCCACAGACGACTCAATCTCTCCTCATAGGCTAACCCCCTCATCTCTGGAATCAACCTGGTGAACTCTTCGGCACCGCATCCAAAGCCAGTGCATCTTTCCTCAAGGAAAGAGACCAGAACTGAATGCGGTACTCCAGATATGGCCTCACAAGTACCTTATATCGCAGCATAAACTCCCTGCTCCTAATGCACCTACGTGTGCCTCCTTGCTCATTACTCGTGGCCAAGTCTTAGATGGGAGTCATAGTTCACAGCATTTCCTCTGGAACGTACTGCCTGGACATGGAGGCAGAGATCTTGTGGATGTTTAACCAGGCCTTTTCACACTGGCGAACCAGTAAACTGGCTGTTCAATGAACCGGTTCAAGAAACGGTTTTTGCCATTCACACTTGTGCACTGTTAACTGGTTCTCTGCGTTCTTTCACACTCACTCACCAAGTATCCCTAGGGAGAAGGGCACTGGTGACGCATCACTAGTTTGTCCCAAGATACCCCATTTCCCTTTCACACTGGGCTAACTGGCACACAGGCATCAGATTGCCCCGACCATGTTGCATCTTCCCTAGGCGGTCCATCTCCGAGGTGATCTGTTACCGATGCATGAGTGTTCATACTGGCAATGTTAATTGGGTGATTGGCTGTTAATTGTTGGGATAAAGTGCCAGTGGGCATGAGGCTTAAGTGACTCACCAAGGTATGAAAGTGGTGACAGCATGGGCATGATGGGCTGAAAGGCATGACTTTCTGCTGTTTAAATCTGTTTTCCTACTTCCCAAGCTAGAGGCTTCCTAGTTAAAGGTTTTTCATGATGAGTTTATTATTGCCAGGAGACTCCACCTTGAGGCGATACACTCTGTTTCCCCCAGTGCCAGAGTGCCTACTATAAATGTCGATAATGAATGTGTTACAAGAACGAAGTAAGTGTGGGAGAAATGTAACATTTGTTCATGTTATTTGCTGCCTAACAACCAGTTAATGAGCAGTATAAAAGTTTTAACCCCAGATTTGCCTGTTTTGGAAATATTTATTCTCAAAAGTAAATCAGCAAGGATTTCAGCAAGAATAAGTTTGAACGTGATAAATTAACCCTCAAATAGCCAAGATCTGTGGACCACTTCCATGTTAAAGCACCTCAGCAAGATAACTGGTTGATAAAAAAATGTACAAAATTACGGTATCACCTCTCCAAATTACTAATAAACATGGAAAACTGATATATTTGGAGGCTGAAAATAGCCAATAGGTTCTTTGGAATGGACTGGAAATTGATAAAGAAAGATGCATCCTTGGCTGGAGACATTACAATTTTATAAATTTTTTAACTTCTCTGTTCTTCTTCTCCGTAAAGGCTTGTTTTTTTTAAAACTTATTCAAGGGAAACCCTGAGACAAAATTTCATTTTTTTAACCAAAAGTAGACTTTATTCCCAATAAATTATTTACAAAAGGAAAAGTCTCCAAAGTCTCTTCCCACCCTTACACTTCCATCACCTCCACCATTTATTTCCATTGACATCATTGCCACCACTGTGGGTCCTTGTCATTATTCTCCCCTCTGTAGTTTGACAGGCTTCCCCTCAGTTTCAGCCCCACAGTTCACAGAACAACTCTAGACTGTGGTCCTTTCCCACAACGCCCTCGAGTTGGCTGCGCCAAGCCTCAATGTGTCCCTCAGAATGTATTCCTGCAACCTGGAATGTGCCAATTAGCAGCATTCCTGCACTGACATCTCGATGCGTTGCAAGACCAAGAGGTCTCGGGCAAACTAAAGTGCATCTTTCACCGAGTTGATGGTCTTCCAGCAGTTCTGGGTGTCTGAATCTGTGCATCCTCAGGAAAGCAGGTAAATCAGAGAGCCCTCTGTCATGCTACTGCTGGAGATGAATCGCGACAAGGACCCTTGCTTCCTGTTCCACCCACTCTGAACAAATCTGCCTTCTGAAAAGACTCCACCGCAGTCATCTCATTGACAACATTGATTGTGGGTGATGTTCCAATTGTATGGGAAGGATCTGATTGGGAGACCTCATCATCAGCCAAGCCAAGTCCTGGTGCTTGTTTGTGAACACTGGTGATGAGGGATTTTGCCAGGCGACCTAGACTATCTGCTCCAAGAACCACTCCACCATGCCCATCAAGTCTTAGTCTCTCAATGTCTGTAGGACATTGTGCACTGACCATTGCCTGATGGCCTTGTAGTCAAAGAAATTTGGAAAGACATCCATAAAGAATAGATGGTATGGCATAGTCCAGCTGACTTTAACATTGTGTGGCTACAGAGCAAGGCCCATCCTTCACAACACCTGGGACAGGTAGAACCTGACCTCATAGTAGTACTTGGTGCTCTCGCATTTCCATGCAAAGCCTGATGCAGTCATACATTAAGGTGGTCATCAGGATGAGGGCCACGTTGGGTACACTCTTGACCCTGTTGTCTGGCGGCTTGTACATGGTGACCCTTCAGACCCTTTCCATCTCAGATCCCCATATAAATTGGAAGATTGATCTGGTGACTGCCATGGCAGGGGATGGGCCACACCTGCACCTCATACAGCAGTATGTGGAGAATCAGCATCAATCCTCGATCCAGGTTCTGGAGTGTTGAGACCTCACCCAGTCGTTTACTCACCTGAGAAATGAAGGACAGTACATAATAATGCAGGACTGTACATAAGCAAAGCTAAGATTAAGCTCTAAGCAAAACAAATTAGAACTCTATAGCCAGTCTTTGACGACCATATAATATTATATGGATCATATTCTGTTTAGTATACACTATATTATAAAAAACAATCTGAGGATCAAACAGAGGAAGGTAACTCTTGGAAGTAACAACCAATATTCTCAGAACAGTACATTGGTAGCAGAAGAAAAGCAAGAGGAAAATATTTAAAATTCACGTCCCATCAGAAAATTTGATCACTTTGACTTTTAACAGTGCCAATTTGCAGTATAAGTTTTCATCTCACATAAAGGAGATAGCTACCAAAATTAGCAGATAAGAATTTTATTTGGGTGACTTGCAGCATGGAAACTGGAACCAATTTTTCCATCTGATTCAGAAGTTGTCCAACCCAGCGAGGAGGTGGTGGGCGGGGCGTGTCGGAATGGCGAGCAGGATGGTGGGCGGGCTGCGTCAGAGTGGTGAGTACGGTAGGG
Organism: Narcine bancroftii; assembly: GCF_036971445.1. NCBI lineage: Eukaryota > Metazoa > Chordata > Chondrichthyes > Torpediniformes > Narcinidae > Narcine > Narcine bancroftii. Next base: position 465,752,916 of record NC_091469.1, read on the forward strand.
GACCGCATAGGTGTAGTAAGCGGGGGGGGGGGAAACCCATCAGACCAGCATGTGGGGGAAGGGGCCTGCGTCGGAGCGAGGGGGGTAGACTATGTCAGAACGTCGAGCGGGTGTGGGGAGCATGCGGGGGGAAGGCGCCACTTTTGAACTGAATTTAAATTATACTCAACCATGCTTGAACTGGAAGTTGACGACATTCTACTTCCGGTTGGCTTGCCAGTTCATAACTATGGGTTGTTGTTAAATCGGATATCTTCTACCCGAGGACTACCTGTATTTGATACACAGGCCTGTGGGAGGTCCATCACCTCTGTAGAGCATCAAGGAGCTCCCCGAACATTTAAATTCTCCAATGCTATTTGTTGTTTACCAATCTCAAAACCGTCTCCTCCCTGTCAGCAAGCATTATCCCATCAGCATTAAGCAGTGCAATGTCCATCTATATGGACCAATCACACAGACATGACCCCTTCCCCTCATGCATATTTTTTTTACAGTTTTGGTTCCCCTAATTCTTGTAAGTCACGTGATTCCAGAGAGAAACCGGACTTTTGGAAATTTATCAGCCTGTCTATTGTTCATTGGTCAGGGCTAATGGAATTTTTGCTTGGATGTCTTTGGCAGACAACACACATCCTGGGCCTTCCTCATGGTCCTTGGTTATCTGCAACTGTCCAAGCAAAAGCATTTACCAAGTTGTATTTATGTATTAATATTTTGGTTAATTAATTAATGTGTTAATGTATTTAATCTATTAATCAACATCATTCTAAACTAGAAAAACCCTTACTTATACAAGTACCGAGAATATCTCACCCCTGATGATCAGGTTCCTCCCTGTTATTGAAAGGGAGGTCCATACCCACAGGCTCAATTTCTGGTGGACTTTTGCAATTCGCTACAACCAATTTTTGTTGCACGCCTTGGTCCTCTGAACCAATCCCCAACACCTTCAGGTAATCAGATTTGACTGTTGTTATGAGCCCAAAGAAGCCCAAAAGCCAGCACCAATAGCTATTCACCAAGACAAATGGTTACTTAAACAAAAGTTGCTTTCAATTGTCTTTAAACATGAAAACAGAATTACACTTTAACTTATCTATTATTAATTTACTTTACCGAACTTAACCCCTTCTAATTCTAAGCACACTTGTGTGTAATGTGTGTGTAAGTTCAGAAAAGTTCTTTGGTTCACAGTTCAATCTCGTTTCTCATTCCTCAAAGTTCACTGGTTGCAGGAAATTCTTATACTGAGCACAGAATTTAACATTTATAAAGTTCACCAGGCTTTGGTGCTCGAAAAGTAAATGGTTACCGCTCAGGAAGGTTCTTGTTAGTTTTCAGAGATTGATTTGTTGTTCCAGGACATCCACAACTGATGTACTTCTATCAGCCACTTCAGTGTCTTGCTGATGAAACTTGCCCCATCAGGGTTCTCCAGATGATAACCTTTTTCTTTCAGGTCACCATAGAGTTCCTTTCTGTTTCTCTTATTTCAAGTGAAACATAAGTCAGCCAGTCCTTTCCTCTTGCATGAACCACAACAGCAGTGACTAGGCCATCTTTCACACTGGAAATTCTGTTTCAGTTCCAGAATCTCTGCTGCTTGACACTGCTGTCTCTCTCTCTCACGCACACTCCAAGACTGAGATAGCCTGTTTGACTCTCTCTGCTTGCAAAACCACATGACCTTCTTACAACAGCAAGTCTTCTGTAGACAATAGGGCACCAGCCTGCTCTTTCATATGTTGCTTTTAGGTAAGCAAGAACCCATCAGTGACCTCTCTGAGCACTCTTCAAAGCTCCTGCAAATAGGTGTGAGAAACCACTATGTCTCTTTGTTGCTTTAAAGACAATAGTCCATTTATTCCACAACATCAGTCCAATTAACACTTACATGTGAAGCCTCCATAGGCCTTCTTCAAAGTTTCTGTAAAGTCACTGTGAACATGAAGTCTCCAGTATTTCAAATAAGATTTGTTTTAACATGTTTGTATGTAACCTACTCTATCTTTTCCCAATTTATCTCCCAAAAATATTTCTATATACTCTGTCACACTGTGAAAGGATTGGTGGACCGGCCAGACCAGTTATGGAACAGTATTGTCTCTCTCCTCTTCTGGTTTACCCTTGCACATTATGCAGACTCAAAATGGCCTCAGATGCTGATCAGTCTGTGGACCGATCATGCGTCCAATCAGAAGCCTCCGTCCAGGAGGCTTTGACATGAGTGCCTCCACTGCTTGGCAACGTCACTCCTCCTATGCCCTGTCCTTCCTGATGGATTCAGCAAAGGGTTCTATTTCCAGGTCTGGATGGTGTGTGGCTTGAAGGGAAACCTCCAGGAGATGATGTTCCCATGCATTTGCTGCCTTTATCTTTCTAGCATGTAGAGGTTGTGAGTTTGGAAAGGACTGTCTAAGAAGTGCTCGTGAGCAAAACTGCAATCTAAAGAGCCTCTGTTCAATATATGGTAAAACTTTTGTATCAAGATATTCCCAGTGGGAAATATCATCATTTAATGTAAAAGCAGCCTGTGTAATGTTTACATGCTAATTACATCCTTCCACTAGTGACATGATGCAATTATTAGCAGGCAAACTCTGAACTATCCACTGTCCCAACATCCAGAATGTAAATAGACTTTTTTCTAAAAAAAATGCAAAGGTAACAGCGCTGTCTCCTTTTACAGGAGTAAAACTCATCCCTCACTAGAAAGTGGGAGGTTTACAGTTTTGGGAACATCAGTGAGGCTGGGTCCAGCTCTGAGAGTTAAATAAATTTTGAGATGAGTTCTTTTTTGAATAAAGCATTGAAAATAAACCTTCAGCTTTATCAATTAGCTATAAAATTAAAAACATAACTCCTGCAGTCTCATGATGGTGCTCAAAACATGAAGAAACTAGAACATATAGCACAGTACAAGCCCTTCAGCCCACAATGCTGTGCTGACCTTCTTCTTTGGCTTGGCTTCGCAGACAAAGATTTATGGAGGGGGGTAAATGTTCACGTCAGCTGCTGACCTATACAATATATAAACATACTTCACAACACTCTCACCCTTCCATGCCTCACATGATAACCCTCTATTTTTTTCTTGCATCTATGCCCCTATCTGAGTGTCTTTTGAATGTTCCATCTCACTATCCCTGGGAATGCATTCCAGGCACCCACCACTCTTTTTTTTTAACATCTCCCCAAAACATTCCTCCACTCACCTTAAACAAGTATCTTCAGATATTTGCCAATGAAGGACCCATCTCACCCATTTGTCTCTCTTCCTCCACTCCCTTCCATTAAGCAGAAAAGCTGGAAATCAGAAACCTCCAGATTCAAGGATTCTTCCATTCCTCGAAAGCTTTCACTGTATCTTGGCACATGTGATAATAACCGATTCAATTCAGCTTCACAAGAGGGAGTCCTCCAGATGTGCTGGCCAACATTTATCCATCATTCATGACCACTGCAGGATAATATATTCATTAATAATATTTGTAAAAAATTTCTTTTGTGCAAATTAGTGCCAACGGGCAGCAGCAACTGCACCTCAAATTAACGTAATAGAGTGCGATTTTCTCCCAGTGCGCTGAAGTTGTGAATGCTATTATACAGTTGGAAGTTAGTTCCTTCATATTACAAAAAGGTTGACCTTCCATGACAAATAGACCTTCTGTTTCAAGTTATTTCCATCCCTTCTGTTCATGAAATTTATTTCCTCAGGTTTAGATTCTGCAAGCACTGTATTCCCAATTTTACTGCTGATCCATCTCAACCATTAAGAGCTGGAGATGGAGATCACGCATGAAGGGACTGTTTTTACCTTCCATGTCTTATAATTCATGTGGTAGACCCCTGTGGGATATGCCCTTTAGCCCAACTTGTTCATGCTGACCAAATTGGAATTGGATTCCATTCCTTTCTCGCAATTTCTCCATCTCTGTCACATTTGCTACCAGGATGAAGTCTTCCATGCCAGATCATTAGAGATGACCTCCTTCTTCAAACAACATGGACTTCTCTCTCCCACCATCAACTCAGCTCTCACCCGCATATCCTCCTTTTCAGGCACATCTGCCCCAGCCCCCCCATGCACAACAAGGACAGGATTCCCCTAGACTTCACCAACCGCCCCACCAGCCTCCACATCCAACATATTCCCCTCTGCCATATCTGCCACCTCCTACAGGATCCCACCACCAGACACAGATATCCAAGTAACCTTTTGTCTGCTGGTATGTACTCTTCACCCTGCCCATTCTTCCCAACCCAGCCTTTAAATTCATGGGCCTGTCTGGTTTTTATTCATACCTTGAAGCAGGGTTCAGGTGCAAAACATTGGCAATATTATTTTTACCTCCCATGGATGCTGCAAGACCTGCTCAGATCCTCCAGCATTTCTGTGTTTTTACTACAATCACAGCATCTACAGACTTTCATGATTCAATCCTTCTTAAATCTATCCTCTCTTCCCCCTAAAACTATGCCCAGAGCATTCACTTTATCTGTGTCCCTCATGATTTCATATACCTTCATAAGGTCACCTCTCAGCCGTCAAAGCTCCAGGGGAAAAAAAAAAGAAGACACAGCTGATTCAAACTCTCCTGTGACATTAGCGCTCCTGTACTGGCCACATCGTAATGAATCTCTGTTGCACCCCTTCCACAATCTTTCAGTCTGGACAATGCTTTGAGAGGCTCGTCATGGCCAGAATTAACACGTACCTAGGCAAAGATCTAGTCCCACTGCAATTCGCCTATCGACACAATCGCTCCACAGCAGATGCAATATCGCCTGCTCTCCACTCAGGTCTGAAAACAACAACTCATACCTAGCTGCTCTTCATCGACTGCAGCTCAGTCTTCAACACCATTATTCTTTCAATGATGGTCAAGAAGCCTCAAACTCTGGGCCACTGCACCCTCTCCTCCCACTCCCAGCAATTGGATCCTTGACTTCACAAGATCACAAGATAAAGGAACAGAAGTGGGCCATTGGGCCCATTAAGTCTGCTCCACAAATCCATCCTGAGCTAAACTGTTCTCACATCTAGTTTCAAATTCTAGTTTTTTTCCCCCATATCCCTTGATACCCTGACTAATTAGATACCTATCAATCTCTCCACAATGATCGGGCCTCCACAGCTGGCTAAATAAATTTCTCATCATCTCTGTTTTAAATGGGTACCTCGTGTTGTCTGCCAAAGACTGTACCCTTTTGTCCTGGATTCACCCATCAAGGGAAACTTCTTATTCACATCAACTCTGTCCAATCCTTTCAGCATTCAAAATGTTTCTATAAGATCCCCTCTCCAATGAATACAGTCCAAGAGCCACTTAACATTCCTTATATGTTAGCCCTTGCATTCTAGGAATTATGCTGGTAAATCTTCTCTGTATTCTCTCCAACGTCAGTACATCCCTTCTAAGTTAAGGGGCCCAAATTTGCACACAGTCCTCCAAATGATGTCTTACCAGTGCCCCTTAGAGCCTCAACAACACCTCTTTACCCTTATTCACTATTCCTCTTGAAATGAATGCCAATCCAACCTTTAAATTATTCGTGCATGAGGACCCTCAAGTCCCTTTGCACTTCCGAATTTTGAATTTTCTCCCCATCCAGATAATATTCTCCCTGTTTATTTCCTCTTCCAAAGTGTACAACCGTACATTTCTCAACATTGTACCTCATCTGCCCTTTCTTTTTCCACTCTCCTAAACTGTCCAATTCTCTCTTCAACCTTTTGGTTTCTTCATCGCTTCCAACTCCACCATCTATCTTGGTGTCATCTACGAACTTAGCCACAAAACCATTTAATCCATAATCTAAATCATCAATATACATTGTAAAAAGAAATGGCCCAACTAGTACAGGATCCCTTTATTCCCACCCTTTGATTTCTGCCTGAAAGCCAATGCACCACCCAATCAAATTTCTTTCCTGTAATTCTATGGGCCCTCATCTTATTAAGCAGCCTCTTATGCGACACCTTATTGAAGGCCTTTAGAAAATCCAAATACATAACATCCACAGTCTCTCCCTTGTCCATCCTACTTGAGATTTCCTCAAAAATTTTCAATAGGTTGGTCAGGCAGGACCTTCCCTTCATGAAACCGTGCTGGCTTGGACCTATCATGCCATGCACCTCGAAATATTTCATAACCTCATCCTTGAAGATTGACTCCAATAATTTTCCAATTACCAACATCAGACTAATAGGCCTATAATTTCCTTTCTTTCTGCCTCCCTCTTTTCTTAAACAGTGGAACTACATTTGCGACCTTCCAATCCTAAGGAACCACGCCAGAATCTATTGATTTCTGGAAAATCATTTCCAATACCTCCACAATCTCCAAAGCCACCTCCTTCAGAATCCGTGGGTGCACCTCATCTGGTCCAGGAGACCTATCTATCTTTAGTCCATTCATCTTACAAAGCACCATCTCTCTAGTAATCCTGAATGTATTTAATTCTATTCTCTGTGATTATTGGGTTAATTGCTATTGTCTTCCTCAGGGAAGACTGACACAAAATATTCATTTAGTCATTCTGCCTACCCATTATAATTTCTCCAACATCGGTGATATTATTGTGGCTATTCATTTATCAGATCAGATCAGACACTATTTATTGTCATGTAATAAAACAGATATGTCATATTATAAGAACCTGCTTTAGTCTGCTGTAAGGCAGACACACATTCGCCATTAGCATTCCCCAGCTCCCTTACAGTCAGAGAAAGAGAAGCAAAAGAAAATCCCTCAGCCTCTGCAGTCACACAAGTCTCCAGTTCAGCTCAAACCATTGACAGATCCCAACCACCTACATGGTGATGAAACCTTCACCACCCAGAGCCCTTCAGAAGCTTATCTTGCCCTCAGAACCCTCTCGATTCCTGGTTCCAAAACCTGGTTCTCATGAGCTAGTCTCCAGTAGCCCTCAGCCTGGTGTGTGTTCTTTGACCTCAAGCCACCAGCAGCCGACCGATGGTGCGAGCTCCTCACCTGCAAGTTTCCAACAGCTTGCCATCTGTGCATGTCCTTCAGCCGCAGAACTTCTCACTGGTCCGCCACCATTGTCACTGTCCTTGGGGCCATCTCCTCAACGAGTTGTGAGGGATTTCACTTCCACAGTATTAACAGAGATTGCCTTGGTACAAAAGACATAAAGGAATTTTTAAAGTACATCCAGAAGTGAATTTTGAGGAGGTATGTAGACAACCATATCTGATATAAGAAATGCTGACCTAACCTTTGTAGCCAGTGTTGAAGTGTTAACAGGAGACTAGTTTGGTAATTAAGGTCCAGAAAAAATAATTGATGATATTTCAATATTATTAGATAGAATCTGGCAAACATAGACTAGGAGCAATCATTGGAGAGTCACTCGGGGGTTGCGGGGGTGGGGGGGGGTGCGGACCGCACAAGGTGACACCATCAGAGGGGGTGACACCAAAAGGAATATCTATAAAATTTTGGTGCAGTGTTTTAGCAGAAATTTATTATTTTCTATTTAAAAAATCCCTGTACTTAGTTATAATAATGAAAACATTTTTTGTAAGCCTAGCTTACATGTATCAATATACCTACAAGGTTAAAACTCTATCCTAATACGCTCCAGTCAGAGCTACTATTATTACCCAACTGCAATGACAATTCGAATCACGTGCTTTTGTCAGCACACAAAACTTTCGTCTCTTCCCTTTCTACTTTGGTGTTTGCTACTCCCGCCTTGGGAAAAAGGCACTGGGTGTCCATCTTATCTATGCCTCTCAGAATCTTGTAGAACTCTATTATTGATATGGATGAGGGAGAGAGCTCCATCCCTCTTCCCAAAGACAATAACTTGATCCTTGATCTCACTAATACTAAAGAGGTTGTTGCCTGGCACACCAAGGCATAAGCCCACCCCCCCACCCTGCTCTCTTTCTCTCTCTCTCTTCTGTTCTCCACTTTGTCATTAACGAGAGTTCAGTTCCAGCACAAGCCCGTATGTGTGAAAGGTGACAGCAACTCTAAGGAATCCTGTATGTCAAGGTATATTGAAGCATGAATGATGAAATAAGGAAGAATGTGGCATGAACAGAGAATTGAAAGCAGAAGTGGCCCTTCATGAGTATAGAACATTTAGGAGGGCTATTTACTAAAAGAAATTAGGAGGGAAAAGAGAGGACACCAACATAACCAGCAAATAAGATCAAAGAAAGGTTGAAAGCAGTTTAAAGTATATTAAGGTAGAAAAGCTGTGCAGGATCCAAATTGGTAATCAGTGCACAAAACCACAGGATGCTTAATGAATACCTTTCAACTGTACTGAGATTTTGGTTATGTTCAAAAGATTTGATAGATTTGGTTTGTTTCCCTGGGATCAGAGCTGTTTTAATGGTGTTACAGAGTCCAGAGGACCCCAAAAACCAGCACCAATAGATATGCACCACAACACAGGGTGACTTAAACAAAAGTAGTATTTATTGTAATTGAACAAGAAAACACAATTGAACTTTAACTTTTTACTTAACCTACCTAACTACTTAATACCCCCCCCCCACTCCTAACACAAAGTGCTAATGTATATTTAAGATTAGAAAAGTTCTTTCGATTACAGTCCAATCTCACTGGTTGCAGGCAATTCTTGTACTGTGCACAGAAGTTAAAAGTTCACCAGCCTTTGGTGCTTAATAGGCAAATGGTTACCACTCAGGAGGGTTCTTGCTGGTTTTCAGAGAGAGATTCCTTTTCCAGGACATCTGCAACTGATTCCTTCTCAATCAGTCTTGCTGATGAAACTTGCCCCCTTCAGGGTTCTCCAGATGATCCCCTTTCTTTCAGGTCACCTTTCGCACCACCAGGCTTTTCCTTTGACCAGACATCCTTCCAAAGTTTACCCGCTTTGTCCTTCTGGAAATAATTTCTGTGACTCCTCTCTCTGTTTCCCACCCTCCCTCCTCTGCCTGCAAAGATCACATGCTCTCCCAGGAAAGCTGCTGTCGGTACTTTGTTGCCTCCTGCAAAAAGCATTCTGCAAAAGTCCTGCAAATATTCTGTGTTTTAAAATGTGTGTGCGCAACCTTCTCTCACAATTCCTCCCAAACCACCTCTAAATACTCTGTCACAATGGGAAACTGACAAGAGGCATTCAAAGTTATGAGTGACATGGATAGGTTTGAAACTTATCCCCATGCACAGGGTATATAAAACAAAAGGGTATATGTTTAGATTAAATGGAAAGAGATTAAATTGGGATCTGAGGTTAACTCTTTTCACCCAAAGGATGAGTAGAATTGCAGAGGGACTTGGGAGTGCTTGTGCATGAATCACAAAAAGTTAGGTTGCAGGTGCAGCAGGTTATTAAGAAGGAAAATGGAATGTTGGCCTTCATCGCTAGAGGAATTGAATTCAGGAGTAGGGAGGTAATGTTGCAACTGTATAAGGTACTGGTGAGACCGCACCTGGAGTACTGTGTCCAGTTCTGGTCTCCATATTTGAAGAAGGATATACTGGCTTTGGAAACGGTCCAGAGGAGGTTTACTAGGTTGATCCCTGGGATGAAGGGGTTGACTTATGATGAAAGATTAAATCATCTAGGATTGTATTCGCTCGAGTTCAGAAGAATGAGAGGAGATCTTATAGAAACATATAGGATTATGAAGGGTATGGATAGGATAGATGTAAGAAAGTTTTTTTGAGCTGACCGGGGAAACTAAAATGAGAGGACACAGATTAAAGATTCGGGGGAGTAGATTTAGGACAGAGATTATGAAAAATAGCTTTTCCCAGAGAGTAGTGAATGTTTGGAATTCTCTATCCAGGGAAGTTGTTGAAGCTGCTTCATTAAACATATTTAAAATTCGGTTACATAAATTTTTACATGATAGAGGAATTAGGGGATATAGGGAGAAGGCAGGTAGGTGGAGTTAGGTCATAAATTAGATCAGCCATGATCGTATTGAATGGCGGAACAGGCTCGATGGGCTATTTTTGGCCTACTCCTGTTCCTACTTCCTATGTTCCTATGTTCCACACTCTTGCTGAGAAGACTCTTACAACATTTAAACATCAAGATGAAGACTGAATCATCAAGATATCGGTCACAGCCAAGTACTGGTGAATAAAATTACTGTCCACTGGTAGATGGGGTGTTTGATGATCAGAATTAACTCGATGAGCCGAAGGCCTTGTTTCTGTGTTGGTTAACTCTATAACATTTTGACCTTTATGCAAGTCAACATACAGGAAATAAACCATGAGTTGATCCTAAAATGACAAATATTAAAAGCAGAACATTGAAAATATTTCAGCAGTAGTGAAAATTCCAGGCGTTCTAACACAAGTCATTTTATAGATTCTGATGTTATTTTAGTGAAACAAGCTTTGATTAGATAATTTCCTCATCAGCGCCAGATTTTCTTTAGAAAAGAAAGAAGCAGTTTAATTAAGCCTTGTTGGTTTCCATGACTATTTGTTATCCTTAATTTCACATAAAGTTTTGGAGCATTTATGAAATAGAAGGCGGCCATTTGATTCACTGTATCTGCGCTGGTCAAAAAAGAAATACAGTATCCAGGCGAACCCCACCTTCCAGCACTGGTACACAATCCTACTGGTCATAGCTTTTCAAGCATGCATCCACATTTTGTTAATGTATTGAGAGGTTCTGCCTCTGCAACTTTCCAGACAGAGAAATAAGGAATCCTCCCCTACTCCAGTGGGAGTCTTTTCCTCATCTCTCCTTACTTCATTCATTACTTAGTTCATTACTTCGAACATAAGCCCCTTGATCCTCTGCCAAGGGAAGCATGTCCTTAGTATTTGCCTTATTGAACTATGATTACATGTAGCAAGATACAGTGAAAAGTTTTGTTTTGTGTGCTATCCAGGCAAGTCAACCTGCACTTAAGTGCAGCAGTTAGTGTATAAACAAGAAGTGCAGGGTATCAAGTTTATTGTCAGCCAATTGCACAAGAACAACCTAACAAAACAGTGAGGCATTTATTGAATTAAATGGTGTTTCATAATTGTGAAGTCTTGGATGATTAGTGGAAGCAATTCCTGGGTCTAGGTGAAAACTTATAGGCAGAGTGTTATTAGGAGAAATGGAAGATATGCAGAAAATACAGTTAAACAGTGCAGGGGGAACATCTTTTTACCAATGAAAGGTCCACTCAAGAGCCTGATAACTGCAGAAAAGAAACCATACTTGAATCTGGAGGTCTGTTATACATCTTCTGATTGATGGAAGGGGTGGGGTAAGAGTGGGGTGGGGTGGATTATAATATAACAGCAGCTTTCCTGAGACAATAAGAAGCATAGATGCAGATGAGGTGGTTTGCATGATGGCCTGGGGTACATAGACAACACTCAGTAGCTTCTTGTGGTCTTGGGTGACGAGTTCCTGCCCCATACTGGTATTCATTCAGATAGGATATTTTAAATAGAGCATCTATAAAATTTGGTGAAAGACATTGAGAGCATGCTGAATTTCTGTGGACGTAGAGTCAGTGATGTGCTTTATTGACCGTAGCATTAACATGGTTGGACCAGGCCAGGTTATTGGTGACGATCACTCTGCAGAACTTGGCTGCTCTCCACCATCTCCATCTCAGCACTGCTGATTTGGATATGAGTGTGTGCCCCAGAGTCCTGAGGTCAATTATCAACTCCCCACTGAGGGAAAGACAGGCCCCACATAATTAAGTCTTCCCTCAGGCTCCTCTGTTCCAAAGAAAACATACTGTTTTATTTAATCTTTCCTCATTGCTACCACGTGACCGGACATGTGCGCTCTCTCCAGTGTAGTCATTGCTTTCCTGCACATGATGAGCAGAATTGGGTAGAGCATCCATAATGAATTCCAACTGACAATAATATCCAACTCTAACATATTCTCACTCCTCTTATGTTTACTGTCTCATCTGGTTGGGGACAACTTCCTCAATAACTTTCTCACAATCTTTCTAGCTACCAGTGAGTATCTACGGACATGTGATTTTTTTTTTAGGCTGAAAATTCTTCTCTTTAAATAAAGTGCTGGCAGTCGTGGGGTGGCATTGCATGTTGATGCAAAGTCACAATCAGAATCAGAATTTATTGTCATGAACAAGTCATGAAACTTGTTGTTTTGCGGCAGCGTCACAGGGCAAACATTCATATAAACTACCTTACAACAATAAATTTTAAAAATAATGCACAAAAAGTAAGGCAGTGTCTTGGGTTCATTGATCATTCTGGAATCTAATGGCAGCAGGGAAAAATCTGTCCTTGTGCCACTGAGTGTTCGTCTTTAGGCTCCTGTACTTTTTTTTCCAATGGGAGCAGAGTGGAGAGGGCATGGCCTGGGTGGTGGGGGTCTTTGGGGATAGAAGCTGTTTTTTAAGACATTGTTTCATGTACATGTCCTCATTAGAGTGAAGTCAGGTACCTGTGATGTCACAGGCTGAGTTAACAACCCTCTGGAGTTTTTCTTGTCCTGAGCATTCGTACTTCCATACCAGACAGCGATGCAACTAGCCAGATTGCGTCCACGGTACACCTGTAGAAGTTTTTGAGTCTTCAGTGACAAACTGAATCTCCTCAAACACCTTACAATGCATAGCTCTGGCAAGCCTTTGTGATTGCATACTCGTGGAGGCTCCAGGATAGATCCTCGGAGATGTTGACATCCAGGAATTTGAAATTCTTGATCCTCTCCACTACTGAGCCCTCGATGAAGACTGGGTCTTGTTTCCCTGACTTCCTCCTGAAGTCCATGATCATCTCTTTTGTTTTGCTATCATAGAGTTCAAGGCTGTTGGCGTGACACCACTCAACAAGCTGATCCATCTCCGTCCTGTACGCTTCCTCATTGCCATTTGTGATTCTGCCAACAACTGTGGTGTCATTGGCAAATTTGTAGATAGCATTGGAATTGTGCCTGGCCACACAGTCATGGGTGTATAATGAGTAGAGCAATGGGCTAAGCACGCATCGTTGAGGTGCACATGTGTTGATAATCAGTGAGGAGGAGACGTTGTTTCCAATTCGTACTGACTGTGGTCTTCCAATGAGGCCATTCGCATCAACAATAGGTATACTGTCTTGGATATTGTTGGTGTCGATGACCTACCAGGGACAAGTTGAGATGGTCATGTCTCCAGCACAGAGGCTGGCCCCCTGTCTCAGAAGGGAAGGGGGGAGAAGAGAAGAGCTATGGTGATTTGGGACTCATTGGTTAGACAAGTGGATAGGGGGGTTCTGTGAATGAGATCAAGGCTCCCGGATGGTATGCATCCCAGGTGCCAGGGTCATGTATATTCCTGATTGAGTTCATAGCATTCTGGAGGTGGAGGGTGAGCAGCCAGGTGTCGTGGTCCATGTATAACATAACATAACAATTTACAGCACGGAAACAGGCCATAGGACAGATTGAAAATGATGCTGGAGAAATTATAATGGGTAACAAAAGGATGGCAGAGGAACTAAATTAATATTTTGCGTCGGTCTTCACTGAGGAAGGCAATAGCAGAATATCTGATAGTCAGAGGTTTCAGGGAATAGAATTAAGTACAGTCAGGATTACTAGAGAGATGGTGCTGAGCAAGATGAATGGACTAAAGATAGATAAGTCTCCTGGACCAGATGACATGCATCCATGAGTTCTGAAGGAGATGATGCTGCAGATTGTGGAAGCATTGGAATTGATTTTCCAGAAATCAAGGATTGGAATTTGGCAAATGTAGACCCGCTGTTTAAGAAAGAAGGGAGGCAAAAAAAAAGAAATGATAGCCTATTAGTCTGATGACGATAGTTGGAAAGTTATTGGAGCTGATCCTCAAGGATGAGGTTATGAAATACCTCGATGTGCATGGCATGAAGGGAAGGTCCTGCCTGACCAACCTATTGGAAATTTTTGAGGAAATCTCAAGTACAATGGACAAGAAATAAACTGTGGATGTTGTGTATTTGGATTTTCAAAAGGCCTTTGATAAGATGCTGCATAAGTCACTGCTTAATAAGACGAGAGCCCATGGAATTACAGGGAAGATATTAGATCGGGTGGAGCATTGGCTGATAGGCAGAAAGCAAAGGGTGAGAATAAAGGGGTCCTGTTCTGGTTGGTTGCTGGTGGTGTTCCACAGGGGTTAGTGTTGGGCTGCTTCTTTTTACAATGTATAGCGATGATTTAGATTATGGATTGGTTGGTTTTGTACAAAGTTTACAGATGACACCAAGGTAGCTGGTAGAGTAGGAAGTGTTGATGAAACCAAAAGGTCGAAGAGAATTTGAACAGCTTAGGGGAGTGGGCAAAGAAATGGCTGATGAGCTACAATGTTGAGAAATGTACGGTTGTACATTTTGGAAGTGGAAATAAACATTATTATCTTGCTGGGGAGAAAATTCAAAATTTGGAAGTGCAAAGGGACTTGAGGGTCCTCGTGCAGGATAATCTAAAGGTTGGGATTGGCAGTAAAGAAAGCAAATGCTATGCTGGCATTCATTTCAAGAGGAACAGTGTATAAGAGTAAAGAGGTATTTATGAGGCTCGATGGAGCACTGGTAAGACCTCATTTGGAGGACTGTGTGCAGATTTGAGGCCCTCATCTTAAAAGGGAAAGAGTACAGAGAAGATTTACCAGGATGTTTTCTGGAATGCAAGGGCAAATATATGAGGAACGTTTAGTGGCTCTTGGACTTTATTCATTGGAGTATAGGAGAATGAGAGGGGATCCCATAGAAACATTTTGAGTGCTGAAAGGATTATAGACAGAGTAGATGTGAATAAGATGTTTGCCTTGGTGGGTAAATCCAGGACAAGAAGGCATAGTCTTAGAATTAGAAGGTACCCATTTAAACAGAGATGAGGAAAAATTTGTTTAGCCAGAGGGTCATGGATTTGTGGAATTCATTGCTACATACAGCTGTGGAGGCTCAATCATTAGGGGAGTTTAAAAGGTATCTAATTAGTCAGGATATCAAGGGATATGGGGCAAAGGCCAGAATTTCAAACTGGATGTGAGAACAGTTTAGCTTAGGGTGGATTTGCGGAGCAGACTCAATGGGCCAAATGGCCCACTTCTGTTCCTTTATCTTGTGAAAAAACATCCTGCTTACAGTCAGCATTTATTGAGAACAGAACAAAATTTGTGATGCACCAGGGGGCCAATTACATAAAAAAGGTTTGATGTGGTCTTGTTGTTGGTGAAGGAGCTTTAAAAATTAATGTAATTTTTATTCTGGGAATCACAGTTTACATTTTATATGTGCAGTAAATGTTGCAGTTACAGCTAAAAGATTATTGCTGTGGATGAAAAAGCAAATAGTATAAATATTAAAGTAAACCACAATGAAAACACTGTTCAATTAACATTCAGGCAGTGTTGAAACTCCATTGAATTTCAGCTCTTAAAAAATGACCTGGTTGAAACGCTACCATCTGAGGTCCTCACATAACCCATTTCCAGCTGGCCTTTTCAATATTGGGCACCATTATATGAAGTAAAGCCAAGTTTATAGTCATCTGATTGCACAAATACAACCTGACGAAACAATGTTCTCTGATTGTCAGTGCAAAACACGCAGACACACATCCAGACTTAATACAAATACGGCAAACAATACAAATGCAGGACAAGTATTCATATATCATTCAGGTGCCTTGCTGTTCAGCGTGGGTGATCATGTCTTTCCATCCATCACGGCCTCTGACCACCTGCCCTGTTTCTAACCATGATGTTAATCCATCTATCATTTTCATTCTCTGTCTGCTTCTGCTTCTTTTTCCTTCCAGCTTTCCAGTTGTAACTAAATGTTCTAATGTTTCTCTTCACATGACGTGTCCAAAAAATTTTGTTTACTGTTTTCTGATTCTTTTAAGTAATGTACGTTTTGTTTTCGTTCGTTGTAGAACTTCTTTGTTTGTTATCCTGTCCGTATATGATATGCGGAGCATTCTTCTGAGAAACCA
Source organism: Narcine bancroftii (assembly GCF_036971445.1). Lineage (NCBI taxonomy): Eukaryota > Metazoa > Chordata > Chondrichthyes > Torpediniformes > Narcinidae > Narcine > Narcine bancroftii. Next base: position 465,768,852 of record NC_091469.1, read on the forward strand.
CGTCTCTACTGCATTGATTCTTTTTTTTTCCATTGCATTTGTGATGACTTGCCGCCGCACATCAATATAGGAAGAATGTAGCAGCTGAGAGTTCTAAGGTGGATGTCAATTGCTCGTTAGGATGTTTCTATAAATGCTGTTCTTGCCATTGCTATACTTGCTTTTATGTCTTTTTCGCATTTGCCATCAGATGTTACACATGACCTAAGGTACTTGAAGTTGTGAACTTGTTCCAGAATTTCATTTCCCAATACGATCCTACAATTTGGAATGTCAGGGTTCTTTGATATAACCATTACTTCAGTTTACTTTCTGTTGAAAGTTAGGCCAAGTCTTTTGCTCTCTGTGTTGATGGTAGATACTAATTTCTGTAAACTTACTTCACTGCTTGCTATTAGTACTGTACCATCTGCATAACAGAGGTTGTGTCCTCCCATACTTATTCCAAGAAGGTCTTGTATGGTTCTCATGATGTGATAGAACACCACCGTCTAGCTCCTTGCTTTTGATAATCACCAATCTTGTTGTCTATCCGTATGCCTGCACTTTGTTGCCAGTAGAGATTCCTGATTATTCTTAGATATTTTCTGTCGATATTAATATCTTTAAGCATTTTCATGATGAATTGGTGTTTCACTGTGTCAAAGGCATGAAACAGAAGTATAGGTCTTGTTGTACTTCCATTGACCTTTCGATAAGTGGTGTTTGCCTTTGACAAAGCAGTGCTGTTCTGCATTGATCTCGGGTTTAATTTTGTTTCTTATTCTAAGTCAAGTTTTTGTGAGGTGATTCATTGAACTAATTGTTCTGCATTCTCCACACTCTGTTGCATCAGGTTTCTTTGGCAGTGCAATGAATACTGTCTTTAAAAGGTCTTTAAGGTCTTTAAAAGGTCTTCTGGTATATTTTCTATTCAATATGATTGCTAATTTCTATGCACCAAAATTTTCCAGCGCTTCATACAGTTATCTGGACCTGATGATTTCCCCTTTCGCATTTTCCTCAGAGCATGTTCCGCCTCTTCTTTCATTACTGCTGGGCCCTCGTTGTGCCAGTATCAAAGTCATCCTCTCAGTCTTTGTCATCGAATAGATCTTTGATGTATTCTGACCATCTTTGCATTATTTTTCCTTTTTTCCATCATTGTAGAGCTGTCTTTTCTTTTATGCGTCCTTTTGTTACCCTGGTTTTCTTCCAATTTATGGCATCTTTAATCCTGAGGTGCACACGTTTACTGTTGTTCGACTTCTGAATTTGTTCGATTAACTCACATTTGCCCTTAAGCCACGTTTCTTTTGCTTCCTTGCACCTGGTTGTTATCGGAGCCATGCAGGGATCCGCAGGCTTCTTCATTCTCCTTACATCTTCTTCTTTGTTCCATAAGATTCAGAATTTCTTCTGTCATCCATTTCTTTTTTAGCTGCGTTTGTTATGCTGTCTCTGAGGTTTCCCCATTGCTGTTCTATAATTAGTGATGTTTTGTAGAGCCTCGAATTTATTCTTTACTGCTATTTACTATACATTTTTGATGTCACTGTTTTTTCTCCAAATTCAGCTTTGGTTCTACTTTGGGCCTTATAAGCTTTCTGAGTCTTAGGTACATCACGCTGATCATTGGCATGTGATCACTGTAGCACATGATCACTGTAGCTTCACGTGACCCTGACTGGGAGGCTAAACAGGTACCACACCTTGCTCAAGGATGACCTGTTGACTACACCTTACACCTCCTTTGCTGAGCAATTGCCACAGTACTGACCGTGTACTTTCTGCACAGGGCTCACTCAAAGGTCAATGAGAAGTTTTGTTTACCTAAGACAACAGATGGGAGCAAAAGACTAACTCCTATTGTTTACTGGAGAAGGTGGGGGTTTTACAGCAAGTGAAAGAGTCACATGGGTTTATGGCAGTTGGAAGAGAGAGAGAGAAAGGTGAAATAAGTTCTCTCAGCCAGTGTGTGTGTGTGTGTGTGCGTGTGCGTGTGTGAGTGCGTGCGTGCTTGCGTGTGTGTGAGTGAGTGAATTTACATACCTACATGTGTGTGTGTAAATAATTTTTTTATTAATATGAAAGTCTTGGATGGTTAGTGTTAGCAGTTTGGCCGTTCAGCCTTTTCACTGCCCTTGGGAAGAAGCTGTTCCTCAGACTGATGGGCTGGTTCTGGCATTTCTGCATCCCTTTCCCAATGGGATCAGCTAAAAGAAGCTGGGAGGAAGGGTCCTCAGTAATGATTTTGGGCACCTCTTCAGACAACGATCCTGGTAGATCCTGATGGGGGTGGGGGGGTGGGGGGGAGGGAGTCTCCAGTGATCCTCTCTGCCACTCTTATGGTTCTGTTTATTGATCTCTGATCTATTTGTCTGCAGCATCCGTACGGCACTGTGATTGCATATGCATATATGTGGATGTAAATCATTAAAGTGCACATTCCAGACTTTAAAGTTATTTGTATACATTTTGGTTTGACCATGTAGAAATTAAAGCACTTTTTATACATAGTCTCCTCATTTCAGGGGACCCCAATGTTTGGGGCATTTGGCTTCACAGGTGTTTGTGAGCAGTCAGGTATGTTTAATTGCTTCATTGGCGCAAGTAAAAGAGAGCGAGGCTTGCGTCTAAGCTTTTGATCACCTTCAGAGACTGTAGTTGCTATGAGGACCAGAGTTGTGCCACTGAAAGTCAAAGAAGCCATTATGAAGCTGATAAACAAGAATAAAACAGTAAGAGACATTGTCCAAACCTTAGAATTACCAAAATCAATGTTTGGAACAACATTATTTCAGAAAGAGCATTCTGGTGAGCTGGTATTCCAAGGAAGACCTGCACTACTGATGACAATGACCTCTGTCTGCAGAAGGGCTTCAGGAACAGAAATACAGGGCTACATTGTAAGATGCAAAGGTTGCATTCTTTGGATCTCGAGCAGTTTCTTTGCACCTCCATACTTTATTCTTGACATCACTCTGATGCAGGTCAATCTTGGTCTCATCTGTACATAAGACCTTTTTCCATAATTCTGCAGGTTCTTTTAAATACTTATTGGCCAACTGTAATCTGGCCATCCTTTTTGTGGCTAACTAGTGGTTCGAACCTGGGTCGCTGCCGCTATAATAGCATTGAATTAACCACGATCTAACTGTCCCGCCCTTAAATCTTTGTTTATAGTTTTGTATATCTCTATCACCCTCAGCCTCCCTCCCTTGTGAAAACAAATCCATCTTAGGCCATAGGCTATAAGACAGAGGATATTCAGCCCATTGAGTCTGCCACACTATTTATTCATGAGCTGATCCATTTTCCCACTCAACCCCATTGCCCAGCCTTCTCTCCATCTCTCCTTATCGAATCTCTCCCCAATCTACGTAACATTCTGGTGAATCTCATCTGTACTCTCTCCAACCCAATCATGTCATTCCTATCGTTTGGTGACTAGACCTGCAGATAACATTCCCAATTTTGTGAAGCTGCAGTATGAGGTCTCAAATTAACATTCTATGTCCAGACCTTATGAATTCTTCACTACTCTATCCATCTGTGTTGCCACTTTCAGGATCTTCCTCCTACCCACCCCCCCCCCACCCCACTGCCCAAGGTTCCTCTGTTCATCAGCATCCCTTAGTGCCCAAACAATTACTGTGTTCTACCTATATTTGGCATTCCAAAATCCATCTCCTCACTGAGCACCTTTACTCTGTCCGCACCAGTGACAGAGGCCTCCCAGTAGCCAACCATTTCAGTTCTGTGTCACAATCCCATTCTCACATGTCTGTCCATGGCCTTATGTACTGTCCCACCAAGACCACCCACAAATTGGAGGAACAACACCTGATTTTCTTTTTGGGTACTCTCTCCAACCAGATGGCATTAACATTGATTTTCCAGTTTATGCTAACCTGCTCCCCTCTTTCCCCTCCCTCCTTCCTTTCCCCTTTCCAGTTCTCCTCCAATCCCTTAACCTTCCTTTCACCTGGCCATCCCTCCTCCCTTGATCACTGCTGTCCCCTCCCTCCCTTCTCCACCTATCACCTCCTCCCCTTGTGACCATACTACCCCCCTCTACTCTTTTGCTCAGTCGCCTGCCAGCATTTTTCCATTCCTTGGTGAAGGGCTCACACCTGAAACGTTGTTTATGTATTTTTACTTTTGCTATGTAAAGGACGCTGTTTGACCTGATGAGTTTCTCCAGCATTATGTGGTTTTAATTGGTTTCCTCACACCCACTGAAATTAAATTCCATCTCCCAAACATCTGCCAAATTTTCCATCTAATCTTCCTGCCGAAGACAATCTTCTTCACTATCCACAACACCATTTACTTTCATGCCATCCGTATACTTATTCATCATATCTCCTATACTTATGTCCAACTCATTCATGTCACAAACATAAAGGCCCAGCATCGATCCATGAAGCACACACACTGTCTCCTTCCATCATCACCTTCTGCTTCCTATCACCATGCCAATTTTGGATCTTTCTTTGGACTCCATGTGCTTTAATCTTCATGTCCAGTCTACCTGAGGGATATAGTCAAATGTCTCACGAAAGTCTATAAAGACAACATCGACCACCTGCCTTCATCAATTATCTTTGTTACTTATAATACTCTATTCCAATTAGTGAAGAAGTTTGCCTCACGAAAAACTATGATGTCTATCCTTGATCAGCCCATGTCTTTCAAAATGTACATAAATTATATCCCTCAGAGTTGACTCCAATAATTTTTCTACCAGCAATATATCTCTCCAGTTTACTACTCCAAAGTGAAGTCTCTTCAAGGCATGCTGACTTGGAAGAAGTGTCTTTCCTCTCACTTCCAGGTGTTCTCTGAGTCCCTCTCTCACCACCCTCCCCATCTCTAGTTTCCCTTTCCCTGCCCCCTGCTCAATCAACTGCTTTCACCTGCCCTTCTGTCGGTCATCCTTCACCCTTTTCCTCCTTTCATGTCTCTGCTGACCTTTTCAATTTATATGAAAGATGTACACGCAGGAGATTTGAAATGAAAACAGAGAATGCTGGAAATGTTCTGCAGGGCAGGCAAAGCTCATGGAGAAAGAAATGAGAGCAATTGTTTCAGGACATTTGATATGTTGGCCTTCATAAATCAGAGTATTGAAAACAGGAGTTGGGATGTCATGTTGAAATTGTATAAGGTATTGGCAAGTCCACATTTTGAATATTGTGTGCACCAAATTATAAGGATATAAACAGAATAGAGAGAGTACAGAGGGGATTTATGAGAATGTTGCCAGGATTTCAGGGTTTGAGTTACAGGGAAAGGTTGAGCAGGTTGGGACTTTATTCCTTGAAGTGTAGAAGATTGAAGGATGACTTGATAGAAGCATTTAAAATTATAAGGGGAAAAGATAGATTCAGTGTGGACAGGCTTTTTCCATTGAGAGTGGGGAAGATTCAGAATTTAGAGGACATGGATTGAGATTGAAGGGGGAAAAGTTTAGCGGAAACATGAGGGGAATTTCTTCACTCAGAGCATGGTGGGAGTGTGGAATGAGCTTCCAGCTGAAGTGGTAGATGAGAGAGTTCAATTTTAATATTAAAGGAAAAGTTGGATAGGTATATGGACGAGAGAAGTGTGGAGGATTATAGGCCAGGTGCAGGTCAATGGGACTAGATGGGAGAAGGTGTTCCACATAGACTAGAAGGTCCAAACTGGCCTGTTTCTGTGCTGTAATTGTTATATGACATCAGCATTTCAGGTGAGCATGTCTCCTGTCCTCTGTAATACATCACATCAAAGCCTATGGATTTGGAAGGAGGACACGTTCCTGAGCATTGCATTGGTCAACAATATCAAAAAGGAAGGTTCTGGACTTAATTGTGGGGGATAAGCCGGGATTCCTTGGACTGATTATACTGGGCAATGCAGATTTTGCTTCCTGAACACATTTGGAATGTATTTTATGGATTTTGGGCTGCTGATCATGAAAATCACCTTACAATCTTCCTATCATGTACCATTTTTTAGATATAAGATATTTTTGTGATTTATTTTGTCATATTTTAAGTCTACTAGTATATTACCCACAAAGCAAATATTGTCTTAGACCTAGGCATGCTTAGCCAGGATATAAAGGCTATAAAAGCAGCTCACATATACAGGTGCTGTGCATTACATTGATATGGATTGACCACATCTTGATGCACATATTTTTAAGGCAATAGCACAGTACTTAATGATAGCATTTATTGTCTTCAGGAAGATTCAATACAGCAGCACTGTTTTGTCAAATATTGCAGCAGCTGTGATACATTCTCTTACATTTGCGGTGAGTATGTCCAATCTGGCTGCTCTCCATCCCATAGGGTGATGATGGTTCCTTTCAGTCAGTGTGTGGGGTTTGATATGAAGGTACCCCACTCCTCAGAAAGGAACAACGTGAGCATGAATGGATTTAGGTGAGTAGGGGTTGCACAGGTCCAGACCCACCCTCTTGACATCCCCTCCTGGATCCAAGACAGCTAGAGGAAGTATATACTTAAAGCTCAAATGACAGCATGACAGAACGCATTAAAAAAACCCATGAGCTCTATTTTGGTTGTCAAATTGGTGACCAGTACAAACCCTGGGCTCTTCACCTATGTTGTGCACATGAGCAGTGAACCCAAGGGCATGGGCTCAATTCAATAAAAGTTAATTTAATGTTTCTCCAAAGTACCGCGTGATACAGAACACCTGAAATTATCTTTGCTCAGCTTGAAGCTGTCCATCTCAATCCCTAATTTGTATTTTTAGGAAGTAGGCCTTTTGAAAAAAAAACTTGTTGTCCAGTGTTGTCAGCCTTCATGGGAAGAGTGCAAGAGCTTGAAGTCAAAGAGCTGCAGAAGCCAAGTCTGTTCACCTTATGTCTCTCAGTAACCAAACTGCAAAAGTATAATTTATAACAATGATCATTTCCAATACTGTAGCCTGAATCACAAAAATCATTTCGTTAAGCTTTAAAGAGAATTCCTTACCCAAAGCTGTTTGTAAAAATTATGAAATGATTCAGTGGAGACACTGATTCTTCAGATAGGACAATCTAGAACAAGGGGGAAGGAGTGTAAGATTGAAGCTGGCTGTCTCAAAGCAAAATCAGGGAGCACTCTCATTACACACAGAAGATAGACATTTGAAGACTTTCCAGTTGTGAAGCTGAATACAGGTTTTTTTTGCCAAATAAGAACATTAAGATTTATAGATAATGGAGTTGAGGGTGAAGCAGCCTTTATTCAAATGAATTGTTGGAACAGACTTTAAGACCTAAGTGGCTCCTCCTCAGATGTTTTACTTAATTTAATTTAATTTAATTTAGGCATACAATAGGCCCTCAGACCAACAAGTCCATGGCACCCAATTACACCCTATTGACCTGCAAGCCCCATACGTTTTGAAGGGAGGGAGGAAAAATCCAGATAGACACGGGGAGAATGTACATACTCCTTACAGACAGTGCTGGATTCGTTGGCGCTGAGATAGCCTTGAGTTTACCGCTATGCTAACCGTGCCTTCTTCTTGGTTTGACTTCTCTGCTTAACCCCTTGTCCCTCAATTGCCCATTTCCTAAAGCTACAAAATGTGACTCATTTTTAGGCCCCACATTGAGCAAAATTACTGCACGTCTTTCATCCTCAGTAGAAAACAACTGCCCTGTAGGTGGAACTTGCCTGGATCCCCATTTCCAATCAAAAATATCCTGAAGATGTTCACTATTTTTACCAGATTAATGGCCAGATGTGATATAAACCATCTCTTGTATTGGGAATTATTTTAGCTAAACTCCATTGCCTGTCCCATAGGGCATGTTTAATTGCTTCTCCCTTGCCAGCCTGCCATTTTCATATGGTCCTGCAGAGACTGCTAGTATCTCAGTGGGAGATTGTCAGTGAGTTGGGTAAAGCTCAAAGATAATGGCCTTCTGTTATTTGAGACCACAATGGCCATTTCAGGTCCTGTCCACTCCTACTCCTTGTGGGCAATAGTGAAATGATTTTTTTTAAATCAACACCAAAAAAACTCCCAGAACAAGAATAAATTCCAGAGGGTTTCAACTCAGCCTGAGACATCGCAGACACCAGACATCACTCCATCGAGGACATTACACGAGGAGATGTCTTAAAAAGGCAGCCTATATCCTCAAAGACCCCCACCATCCAGGCCATGCCCTCTTCATTGTGCTACCATTGGGGAAAAGGTACGGGAGCCTTAAGACGACCACTCAACGGCACATGGACAGCTTCTTAGCTGCTGCCATCAGATTCCTGAATAATCAATGAAGCAAAGAGACACTGCCTTACTTTTCATCCACTGCTACTTTATTAAATTTATAGTAATGTTGTAAGAGGTTGCAATATGAATGTTTGCACTAAGATGTTACCGCAAAACACAAAATTTCATAACTTGTTCATAACAATAAATTCTGATTCTTATTCAGAAGAAACGCACGATATGACTGAAAGCCAAAAAAAATGGTCAAGAATGATTCCATGACAGCATGTAACAAGATGTTAAATCAGTGCAAATTATGAATAATGGGAAGTGCTAATTATTGGAGATAGCTTTTCCCCCCAGTAATGAATTGCTCGATGTTCTTTATCTGCAAACAGATTGTGTTGTTGCATCATCAAACCTTTAACTTCTGTTAGAGACAAAATAAATGACATGCCTGAGGGCAAAACTTGAAGTGGAAAATAACAGCTGATATTAGTTGGATCATCTAATTCCTTTGTGTGCAGCAGAATCCACAAATGTAAAATCAGACTGCAAAAAAGCAGATGAAATAGGAGCAGGAGCAAGAACACAAGAGATTAGGTGGAGGAATGGACCACTTGGAGCCCCAAGCTTGCCCGCCACTTCAAGTCAAGTCAAATTTATTGTCATCTGACTGCACAAATATGACCCGACAAAACAGCATTCTCCAGTCCTCTGTGTAAAACATGCAGACATACAACCAGACATAACACACATACAGACAAGCAATACATATACAGGACAAGTATTCACATTTGCAAATAAATAAATATTGTTTTGTAAATATCAGAGTCGCAGATGGTTAGTGTGAGCAGTTCCTTTGGTCGTTCAGCATTCTCACTGCCCATGGGAAGAAGCTGGGTAGTGCTGACTCCAATACTACTGTATCTCTTTCCCAACAGAAGCAGCTGTTATGTGGGGTGGAAGGGGTCCTCAATGATTTTGTGTGTCATGACACTATTTTGTGTGATAATGACCCCGGTAGATCATGTCAAAGGGGGGAGGGAGTCTCCAGTGATCCTCTCAGCCACTCTTATGGTCCTTTGGATTAACCTCTGATCCATTTCTCTGCAGCAACCGTACCACACTGCAGCCAGCCTAAGACCCTCTTGATAGAGGTCTTTTAGAAGAACATGATGGCAGCCAGTTGCCTGGCCCGCTTCAATCTTCTCAGGAAGTGCAGTCACTGTTTTGCCTTCCTGACAAGTGAGGAGACGTTGTGTGTCCAAAGAACTTGGTGCTCTCCACTCTCTCCACTACAGAGTTGCTGATGTGTAGCAGAGGCTGGTCATTCCTGCTGCTCCTGAACTCCATGATCGTCTCCTTCATCTTGTCCATGTTGAGACTCAGTTGTTACTCTCGCATCATATCACAAACCTTTCCACCTCTTGTCTGTAGCACGACTCATCGTTGTTGCTGATGAGACAAACTACTGTTGTGTAATCTGCAAACTTGATGACCCTGTTGGAGCTGGATCAGGTGATGCAGTCATGGGTCAGTAGCATGAACAGGAGCGGGCTGAGCACACAGCCCTGAGGTACTTACCATGATTATGGCAATTGCCCCGAGGCCTTCTCTGCCAGCACCACAAAGAAATCAATTCCTTAATCTTTCAGGCATTTATCTGCATCCACATTAAATACCTTCAAAGACAGAGTGGAAATTTCCAAAGGTTCATTGTGAGAAGGACATATTAAATGACCAGATTCTTGTCCTGTAACTTTGACCCCTTGTTCGAGATTCTCCTGCCATTGGAAACATCTCAATACCAATCGTGTAGTGGCACCTTGGAACCTTAAGATGAACTTTATTCTTAAGTCCAAAGAATACAGATTGAACTTGGTTTTTTTTTTAGCCATTTATGATATCCTAGACATTTATGATATCCGAAACAGTTTGCTCTCAATGTGCCCTCAGCAACACCCTGTACAATTGTTCTCTATTTTTAAGCTCCAAACCCAAAACAATAAAGGACAATGTGCCATTTGCTCTGTTTGCATGCTAAGTATTTTTGTGTGTTTGATTCACAAGAAGAACTAGCTCCCCAATATTTATTTGCCTTCTCCATTTAGAGTTTTACAACGTAGATACAATTCTATTCCAACATTCACACCAACTAGAATGTTCCCCCACCTTGCTTGTATTTGGCCCATATTCCTCTAAACCCATCCTATCCATGGATCTATCCAATTTCTTTTCTTAAACATTGCAATAGTACCTGCCTCAACCACTCCCTCTGCCGGCCCATTCCATCCACCCACCATACTTAGTGCAAAAAAAAACATTAACTCTCAGGTTTCCACCTCATCTTAAAACCATGTCCTCTGGTTACTGATTTCCCATACTCTGGACAAAAGACTGTGTTCACCTGACCTGTTCCTCTCATCATTGTAATTTACCTCAATGAGATCACCCTCCTGCACTCCAAGGAATAAAGCCCTAGCCTGCTCGACTTCTCCCTATAATTCAGGTCCTCTCAAGTTCTGTAAATCTCTGCACATTCACCAGCTTGATAACACATTTCCCATAGCATGATGACTAAAGCCAACTGCAACAACTGCAACGAGACCCTCCATACATCTATATCTAATAGTAAAAACACAATTCTAGAGAAACTCAGCAGGTTCAACAGTGTACTTTATGTAGGAAAGATAACACTTCAGGCTTTAGCCCTTCACCAAAGTATGAGCAAAATGTAGACAGGCGTCTGAATAAAATGGTGGGTGGGAGGAGGACAGGACCACAGACAAGAGGTGACAGGTGGATAAAAGAGGGAATGCACAACAGAAATCAGGAAGGGGGGGATGGTTCTGTGAATGAAGGGAAGGGGCGGAAGAGAAAGAGACGGGGAATGGTCAATACCTAACAGTCTGACTTTTGAAGGCCACTGTATCAAAAGGATTCTTGACCACCCTATCTGCCTGGGATGCCACTTTCAAGGAACTTGTTTTCCTAGATCCCTCTAATCTTCAACATGAGCCAGACCCTACCATTCACTTTGTACTTCCTATGTACCTTAGACCTCCAAAAATGCAACACCTTATATCCATTGTATTAAATTCCATCAACCACTCATCTACCCACCTCCCCAACTGTTCAAGCTCCTGCTGAACACAAAGGTTATTTCAGATTTGCTGGATCACGTAGGATGTTGGAGAAACATTAAATTAACTTATTGAATTTAGCATGTTTAATTGCATAATGATGCTGACACGTTGCGTTAGTTCAACTGACCTAAAAATCTTTTGTCGCTCATTTTCATTTGAGTTCAGCATCTGACACCTCTTGCGTCAATATCCAGCAATAGCCGTTCAGCACTGATGGATTCCAGTTGTCTGATACCATTTTTCCATGGTCACAATGTCCTGGTGAAACCTTTCACCATGTTCGTCACTGACTGCACCAAGATCAGCAGGGAAGAAATCCAAGTGTGAACACAGAAAATGAATTTTCAATGACATGTTGTACTTCATGGTTTTGTTTGCTTTTTATCAGCACTGACTTACCACCGCTTCCAAACAAATAAAGAATACCCTCACTCATTTCTTTTAGCACCACAATGGAGTTGACTTTATTATTCACTACACACAACATTACATTCTTCAGCTCCCCAGATACCACCCAGCTAAACTCTTCTGACCTTCTCATTGGCCCACTGCCACATGAGTGATCCTGACGCTCTCACTCTTCTCCTCCTGCGTCTGAGATCCATCACCCATACACTGATACTTAAATACACCCACTCGTGCGCGCTATTACTCCCACACATCACATCCCTCGCGTCACCTGCAGTGGCCGGCTCCTCTCCCAACAAAGGTAAATCCATGCCCATGACATGGAGTGGACTTAAATATGACAGGAGATCACAGAAATAGATTTTATCTAAAAGACAGTACAGGATAGGATATTTTTAAGGTGAATTTTGTGATCAGCAGCCCAAAATCCATAGAATACACCCAAAAGTGTTTAAGAAGAAAAATCTTTGTTGTCCAGTATAATATATTTCCCATCCCTAAATCATTTGCCTGCAAAGAACTGTGATACCAATAGAATGGGATCTTCTATGACTGGCAGCTAGAGTTTTGTAAACTGAAAGGGTTTACATCATTAGAACCTTTTTGAATGAGAGAGCAGACTCAAGGGACTAATGATCAATCCATGTTCCTAACTTGATGTTTTAAAAAGCCTTTGATGGGAGGTAGGATTCTATATCAAAATTCAACACTCAAAATCCTGTTTAATGTGACTGACAATTATTTATTTTCTGCATCAGGACTTTTCAAAAACAAGCATGCAACCTTACACTGTCATAAGCGAAGACATTAGGATGTGAGTTGGAGACAGATAATTCAGGACATCAGTCAGCTCAAAATACATGCAGGTAGCTATGGCCAAAGGCTCCACTAATGAGTTGTGCTACTTAATAAATTAGATAACTGCAAGATTGTTGAATCAGCTGTTACAGAATAAGTTAATAAAATTATGCAAAAGTAGACTTCCTATCTGCAGTTGGCTTTGCAGAGACAACGGGGAGGTGCTTGTGAGAGTTTCACAAGCAGGTGTTAATAGACCAGCGTGTTTGAACAGTGTCCGGGCTCAAGGATTGTGACTTCTTTTGCTTTTAAACTGGTGCTGGAGTTTTAAATGTCCAGTTAAAGTCTGTTATTCTAAGAGGGGTCACGTGATTTTGTAAACAGAGAAAAAACTGTAATGGCAGTTTGGGAGAGTATTCTGCAGCAGTGCTTGGTGAAGGCTGCAAGTTGGCAGACCTGCTGCTGCATGACCCCATTTCAAGAGGAGTTTGAGTTCTGAGTTCAGCCTATTCTAAATCTCTGTAGTCAACTTCCCCTGGGATCGGGGAAAAAAGAACTCCTTGTGATAACCTGGAAGAAGAGGTTATCTTTTGGAAAACCCAAAGAGGGGCCATTTCTTTGGTAAGACACTTCAGTTAATGATTGAAGGAGATCAGTTTGTGTGTCCAATGAACAACGAATATCTCTCTGAAACCAACAAAGACCTTCCTGAATGGTAACAACTTCAGTTAAAGCACCTGAGCCTGGTAAATGTTCAGTTCTGTGCACAGAATGGAAGATCACCGATATCAGTGAACTTGGAGAAATGAAAAGTGAACGATTGGACACTGAAAAGGAACTTTCCTGAACACATAAACATTATATACACATGCACTTAGAATTAGAAGGGGGTTAAGTTAGGTTAATAATAAAAAGTTAAGTATTGATATTATTATGTATTAAGAAAATAAAACCTGTTTCGTTTAAGTCTTTGGTGAATTTCTGTTGTGCTGGTTCTTGAGTCCATTTGGCTCATAACACATCAGAATTGTTGAAGCCATATCACTAAAGAAAATGAAATGCATTGATGAGGAAGTCTGAGTAATATGATATTTCTTTCATCTGGAATTTGCAATATGTTATTACTACACACAGAAGAAACAATTCAATAGATATTCCCCACCAAGAGCTAAATTCGCAGAGATGGATTTGTGTACTTGATTATAGATTAGTTTGCTAATTTGCAAAATGAACAGTGTTAGTTTTACATGATGGTGATTTTTTTGCCTCCACTTTAATGAAGAGGCGTAAACAGTGATCTCTTTTCACTGAATTATAAATTTTGTCTCCTTGTGGGTTCATTCATAAAATGTCTGATATGGAATGCCAAAGTGATGGCATCATTTATGCCTGTTCATCAAAATTTGTGACCTCTCTGGCATTCTTCATGGTTCTGCTGACTTCCTGAATGGTGATTTCACAGATGGTGCGGTGCTGCACTCTTGCTGGCTTTGTCAATGTACCTAGCATAAGGAGGAACATTTAGGTGAAGGGACGAGTTAGAAAGGGCCTGCCTAAAGGAGTGAGAACTTGATGAAGCAGAGGGAGAAAGGGGTCCTGTTGTAGTGTTCCTTAAAGGTGCTAGAACAGCATGAAATGTGGTCATGAGAAGGCTTATTGTCACCTTTTCATGCATGATGAACGCTGGCCCTGACACTTACGTCCACAATTTTAAAACATGAAAAAAGCAGACACATTTGAGTTCCTGGGTACCTTCATGGAGGGATGGATTAGAAACATTGCACAAAGATATGGGACATAAGGCATTTATTAGGGCACCATGTTGCACTGAATTCTGGACATCTCAGAGGAAAGAGGAGTGAAAGTAGGACCAAAAGCATATTGCGAATCTGCTTCCAGTTATATTTTTCGACCATCAATAATTGATCAATCCTTCTCTATGTGGAAAGTAAAAGGCATTATTTCTTTTGCAAATTTAATTAAGAAAGATTGATTAATGTCTTTTGAAAAGCTAGCAAGTAAATATGACTTCCCAAATATTCATTTTTTTCGATATTTACAGATTAGAAATTTCTTAAATACCATATTATTCTTTCCATTTGTATATCGACCAGATTTAGTTGATAATATATTTCAATTGAATCCTTCTCAGAAAGGATTAATTGGAATTAAATATGATAGATTATTGAAATTACATCCAGTAATTCATGATAAGATTTAAAAAGCTTGGGAAATGGAACTTGCAAGACCCTTATCGGAGGATCTATGGGACATGATTCTTAAACTGGTGAATACATCTTCAATATGTCCCCGACATTCATGAATCCAATTCAAAGTGGTGCATCGTGTTTATGTCCAAAGATAAACAGGCTTGTATCTTTTCTAATATTAACCCTATTTGAGACAGATGCAAATCTGATATTGCTACATTGATACATATGTTTTAGTTTTGTCCATCCTTAGAAATTTATTGGAAAGAATTCTTGAATATCTTTTCAACTGTATTTCAGGTGGAACTATGACCCAAACCAATAACTGCTCTTTTTGGGGTTATTGAGCCAGACATAGGGAGTTCTTCTGTATCTGCACAATGGGTTGTGGTCTTCTCTACATTGTTGGCTAGAAGAGCCATCCTATTCAAATGGAAAGACTCTAGACGTCCAATAGTGCTTCAATGCTTCGCTCATTATTATGTCCTGTTTAAGTTTGGAAAAAGTTAGATATCATGTATTTGATTCATTAGTGAAATTTGAAGATACATCTTATTTTCATTTAATGAAAATGATTTTAATGTACTCACTCTTCCAGATGAGATATAGTCTTACCTTTGATTCTTGATTCACAGTATGAATCAAAAGCTACAAAATATATGTAACCCTCAGGATAAGCTGCTCAGATGTTTTTTAATTAGTTTTTTTTTTAATAGAGCAAGTTAGGTGGGGTTTAAATATATATAATATTTTTGATGCCTTTTCTGTCTTAATTCAGTGGAGGTAGAAACCGAGTTTATACTGTTTGAAGTTTTACTTTGATAGGTGTGTGTGTGTGTGTGTGTATGTGTGTGTGTGTGTGTGTGTGTGTGTGTGTGTGTGTGTGTGTGTGTGTGTGTGTGTGTGTGTGGTGTGTGTGTGTGTGTGTTTGTGTGTGTGTGTGTGTGTGTGTGTGATATTTTATTTTCAGTTTTGTTCCTTTTTCTCATTGTACTGTATTTATTATCAAAACCAATAAAAAAGATTGAAGAAGAAAATGGGACAGAAAATGTTCAACGGATAATGACCAGGATCTCTGCTTATTTGTTAGCTAGTTGTGAATCTTTGGAATTTGTTGCCATAGTGGGATGTGGAGGCTAAGCTAGTGGCTGTATTTAAGACAGAGATTGATAGGCTCTTGATCAGCCAGGTCATTAAAGGTAATGACCTGGGGAGTGGGACTGAGTGGGAAAATGGATCACTTGCTCAGGATTGAATAGTGAGGCAGACTCGATGGCCTGGATAACCTATTTCCACACCTATGTCTTATGGTCTTATAGCTGGTGTACCAGAAGAGTGAAGAGTGAAGAGTGACCACTGATGTTACTATATTTAAGAACATTCTAAAGATTAGAATTTATATTTATTTGGAAAGGCAGAGACTGATCAGGGATCATCAGAATCAGAATCTTTTTCTCAGGGTTTGAAAAACAACAGGTGAAATTTAAGGTGAGAGGAAGTTATACAAAAAGAAAGGTTTTATTCGCAGAGAATGACTGGTATCTGACAGAGGAGCTGGTGAAATTGGATGTCATGACTATGTTAGACAAGCACATGAATGAGCAAGTCACAGAAGGATATGGACTGAATGCGAACGAATGGACTCATTGAAGATGGGCTAGAGGTCAGTATGGATATAGTGGGCTGAAAGACATGTTTTTTTTCAAGTTTATTTGAACAATCTGAAACAGCGTTCTCCAGTCCATGGTGCAGAACAGTGCAAACACATGTTTAGACGTAGCCCACATCCAGTCAAATGAAACATCTACACAGTACATATTCCAAATAAATATTAATAGATAGTAAAGTCATGGAGAGTTGCTTTAGCAGTCATTCAACAATCTCACTGCTCATGGGGAAAAGCTGTTTCTCAGCCTTGTGGTTCTGGCTCTTGTACTTCTGTATCTTTTTCCCAAAGAGATGCTGCATGCAGATGGGTAGGGGTCCTCTCTAATTTGCGACTCCTCTTTAAACAACAATCCTGGAAAATCACGTCGATGAGGGGGATAAGTTGATGAATAAGATGCTTAGCAAGACTCAATGAAAGTCAAAAGAATGAGTACTGATCACATTGAGGCAAGCAATATTCTGAGTGGGATTGTCAAGAGATTGTTGCCTCAGGCTGGAGACTCCATCACCGGAAGGCATAGCCTCAGGGCTAAGGAATCAGCCATTTTCTTAGTGGGATTGTCAAAAGATTGTTGCCTCAGGCTGGAGACTCCATCACCGGAAGGCATAGCCTCAGGGCTAAGGAATCAGCCATTTTCTTAGTGGGATTGTCAAAAGATTGTTGCCTCAGGCTGGAGACTCCATCACCGGAAGGCATAGCCTCAGGGCTAAGGAATCAGCCATTTTCTTAGTGGGATTGTCAAAAGATTGTTGCCTCAGGCTGGAGACTCCATCACTGGAAGGCATAGCCTCAGGGCTAAGGAATCAGCCATTTTCTTAGTGGGATTGTCAAAAGATTGTTGCCTCAGGCTGGAGACTCCATCACTGGAAGGCATAGCCTCAGGGCTAAGGAATCAGCCATTTTCTTAGTGGGATTGTCAAGAGATTGTTGCCTCAAGCTGGAGACTCCATCACCGGAAGGCATAGCTTCAGGGCTAAGGAATCAGCCATTTAGAGCTGAAATGAATAGAACTATCTTTTGATGGTTGTAAATACATAAAATCTCTGTAGAGGACTGTGGATAAAATCAACAGGTATTCGAACATTACGGGAACAGGTATGAGACAGCAAAGAAGATGTGAGAAACACAATCCAACACCTTAAATGATGGAGAAGGCACAAGGGTCCATAAGATCTATTCCTGCTCCTCTCTGTACGTTCTTATCTCTTATTGTAATGGAGGCAAAATTCATTTGAAATTATCGGATTAATATCGACAATGAAATTGTGAACAGAAGAAAGATGCCCATTCAAACATTACGCTTATATAAATGTTGACATTAGCTCATCATCTAACTTGGTCAATGATAGCACCACATTCCAAAACACATAAAAGAAATCTGGCAGTTTATGCTGCAGTGGAAGGTGCCAGTTAGTAATTAACCAAATTTATAAATGTCAATAGAAACATTTTGCATAATTAACATTAACGTTGAATTAATTGCACAACAATGAAATATGAGTTTTATAAAGGTAAGAATTATGATCCTTGAATTAATGAAGCATCTTGGTTTTCTAATTACCCATAACTAGAATTTTAACATTTGCCCATATAAATTGAAGCAATTAATATAATGTGTTCAACTATTGCCCCTTATATTTTGATAGTTGTTCTTGCGGAGTGTCATTGACACCGGGTTTAAGGGTTTTGAGTCAGTGAGGAGTAAATTATTTAATTTCAATGAGAGGGCGGAAATAAAACAGTTTGTTAGGGGTTAATTTAGAGTTTACTGCGATGATTTTAGTCATTAATATGATACAGATTAGTGTTATTAACAAATTCCCTTTAAAGATAATGCAATATTGTGACTGAAATTCCCCTTGCTTTAATCAGTGCAAAGCAGGTGATCAAATCGGTCACTCCGTTTAAGCCTCAGTCATTTTTGCTTCCTATTTTATCTTATATCAAACCAAAGTACCGTGAAAAATGGAAATAAGGATAATGAGCTTATTGTCATATTACATCGTGCAACAATAGCATGCACTGAAATTCTTACTTGCTGTAGCCAAGCAATTAATTAAAAAAGGACTACAATGCAATACATAAATTGCATTTAAAAAGTCAAACCATGCAAAAGATAAAGAATGAATGTTCACAGTTATCCCTGTGCAAGAAGAGAAAAGTGACTTTGCAAAAGAGCAGAGAGTCCTTTTGTGGTGTCAGAGCAGTCCACAATTAATGGAACAAGTTTAAGAGCCTGAGAGCTGTTCGAAAGAAACTGTTCCCGAATCTGAAATTAATGCGTGAAATTCAGGGGGGAAAAGTCTGATTGGGGATGAGAAAAATACAGTTTAGACTTCAGAATGATGATTTTTTTTGTTGTTTTTGCTCTCAATTTCTAATCCAGGGAGAGATAACAGAAGAGACAGAATCAACAGCAATCTCTAGGATCATAGTCTTCACTGGTTGGGGACAAGACCACACATCCCCCTCTGGAAGCATCCATTTCGGCTCGAGGACAAGTTGTCCTGGGACAGATTTGAGATTTATTGTCAGAATACATACATGACATCATATAAAATCCTGAGATTCTTTTTCCTGTGTGGCGAGGCAGAATAACCACTTATTGGTGGTGCAAAAAAAAACTCTACATGTAAACAAATTAAAAATGTAAACAAACTATCTGTGCAATACAGAGAAGAATAAAAACACAATAAAGTGCAAAAGTAAGAGTCTTTAAATGGGTCTCTGATTGAGTTTGTCGTTGAGGAGTCTGATGGTGGAGGGGTAGCAGCTGTTCCTGAACCTGGTGGTGTAAGTCTTGTGGCACCTACACCTCTTTCCTGATGACAGTAGTGAGAACAGAGCGTGTGCTGGGTGGTGCGGGCCCTTTCTGATTGCTGCTGCTCTCCAATGTTCTCGATAGTGGGGATAGTGGGTTTTGCCTGTGATGTCCTAGACTGTGTCCACTATCTTATGCAGGCTTTACACTGTCTGCATACCAGTGCACTTTCCATCACACATCTGTAATTTGCCAGGGTTTCTAACGTCATACCAAATTTCCACAAACACCTGAGGATGTAGAAATGCTGACATGCTTTCTTCATGGTGCCATTTGTGTGTTGGCTGCAGGAAAGACCCTCCTGGAGAGTGACTCCCAAGAACATAAATTTGCTCACCTTCTCCTTCTCTGATTCCCAAATGATCACTGGATTGTACTCCTCTGACTTTTCCTTCCTGAAGTCAACAATCAGCTCCTTAGGTTTGGTAACATTGAGTGTGAGGTGGTTTTCCAAGTTTTCCATCTCCCTCCCTATGATGACTTACTGCCCCTTTTTATAAAACCCACTTCCGTTGTATCCTCAGAAAATTTGTAGATGGTGTTGTTGTCTTTTTAGAAAAGAGATGAAGAAAATTTGGTCAGTCAGAAGCTGGCGAATTGTGCAATTAATTCATTGCCACAGGTGGCTGCGGTATATTTAATGCAGAGGGTGACAGGTTCATGATTAGTAAGGGTGTCAAAAGTTATGGGGAGAAGGAAGGAGAATGGGGTTGAGAGGAAAAATGCATCAGCTATGATTGGAATGGCAGAGCAGATTCAATGGGACGTATGGATGAATTCTGCTTCTACACCTTCTGATCTAAAGTGTGAGAGATTTATAAAGAGGAGCTATCAGCTTGTTAAAATAAATGTGTGTGATGACCAAAGAAAGGGTTAAAGTATGAGAGATTAAGAGGAAGAATAGCATAGCACAGTTGGTATAGTGTTTAGCACAAGCAATCGGGTTGGGGATTCCAATCCAGCACTGTCTGTAAGGAGTTGTTACGTTCCCCCTTATGTCTGCCTGGGTTTTCCACTGGGGCCCTGGTTTCCTCCCACTGTTTGAAACATGCCAGGGATTGCAGCAGTTAGCGCAACGCTTTTATAGTGCTCGTGTACATTAAACCCCCACCCCCCCCACCCAGTGTCTCCGTGGGTTTTTCCCCGGGGGCTCTGGTTCCCTCCCACCATTCGAAATGTATCAGGGGTTGTAGGTTAATTGGGCGTAATTGGGCGGCACGAGCTCATGGGGAAAAATGGCCTGTTACCATGCTGTATGTCTAAATTTAACTTTTTTATTTTAAAATTTATGCATATTGCACGGTCAGGGCACTCTCTGCAACCTTGACTGTCCCTTTCGAGAAAGGTTAGTAAAGGAGATGAAAGCAGGCAGAATGGATCTGCCAGCTGGATGCCAGGAATGTGAAACTCTATAATGAGAGATTATTTCCAGTGGAGTAGAGTTAATTGTAATTTTAATTATGAAGGGTATTATTATTGGACAGATTGGAAGAGAAGCTATTTTCTATGGCTGGGGAGTCAGGAAGATGAGTTTGACAATTTAACATTTTTCCTCAGTGTGGAATGATGTGTGTGGAGTTGGAAGGACACAAAATAATTGAAACAAGTAAAAAGTTGCAGCTGTTAAGAAAAAAATGGATAAACTTTTGAAATAACATAAACATAACATAACATAACAATTACAGCACGGAAACAGGCCATTAGGCCCTTCTAGTCCGCACTGAACCAAACACCCCTTTCTAGTCCCACCTCCCTGCACAATGCCCATAACCCTCCATCTTCTTCTCATCCATATACCTGTCCAACCTTTTCTTAAATAATACAATTGACTCCGCCGCCACTATTTCTCCCGGAAGATCATTCCACACGGCTACCACTCTCTGAGTAAAGAAGTTCCCCCTCATGTTACCTCTAAACCTCTGCCCCTTAATTCTTAACTCATGTCCTCTTGTTTTAATCTTTCCTCCTCTTAACGGAAATAGTCTATCCACATCCACTCTGTCTATCCCTTTCATAATCTTAAATACTTCTATCAAATCCCCTCTCAACCTTCTACGCTCCAAAGAATAAAGACCTAATCTGTCCAATCTCTCCCTATACTCTAGATGCTTAAACCCAGGTAACATTCTGGTAAACCTTCTCTGCACTCTCTCCACTCTGTTTATATCCTTCCTATAATTAGGCGACCAGAACTGCACACAGAACTCCAAATTAGGGCGCACCAACGTCTTATACAATATCAACATCACCTCCCAACTCCTATATTCCAGGCAATGATTGATAAAGGCCAGCATACTAAAAGTCTTCTTCACCACCCTATTCACGTGAGTTTCTACCTTCAGGGAACGATGTACCGTTACTCCTAAATCTTTCTGCTCTTCTGTATTCCTCAATGCTCTCCCATTTACCACGTATGTCCTATTCTGATTCTTCTTACCAAAATGAAGCACCTCACACTTATCAGCATTAAATTCCATCTGCCATTTTTCAGACCACTTTCCTAAGCAGCCCAAATCCCTCTGCAATCCTTGAAAACCTTCTTCATTATCCACTATTCCACCTATCTTAGTATCGTCTGCAAATTTACTAATCCAATTCACCACCCCATCATCTATATCATTAATGTATATAACGAACAACAATGGGCCCAATACAGATCCTTGAGGCACACCACTGGTCACCGGCCTCCAACCTGACAGACAATTATCCACTACCACTCTCTGGCCTCTCCCTTTCAGCCAATGTTCAATCCATTTGACTATCTTAAAATTTATACCTAAAGACTGCACCTTCCTAACTAACCTTCCATGTGGTACCTTATCGAAAGCCTTACTGAAGTCCATATAGACAACATCCACTGCGCTACCCTCATCCACATTCCTAGTCACCTCTTCAAAAAATTCAATCAGATTGGTCAAACATGACCTTCCTCCCACAAATCCATGTTGAGTGCTCCTGATCAGACCCTGTCTATCCAGATGTTTATAAGTACTATCTCTAAGAATTTTCTCCATTAATTTACCTACCACAGATGTCAAACTTACAGGCCGATAGTTGCCAGGCTTCCTCCTTGAACCCTTTTTAAATAACGGAACCACATGCGCAATGCGCCAATCCTCCGGCACTATCCCCATATCTAATGACATTTGGAAAATTACCACCAGAGCCTCTGCTATTTCCTCCTTCACTTCTCTCAATGTCCTGGGGAAGATCCCGTCTGGTCCCAGAGACTTATCCACCTTTATATTCTTCAAAAGCCTTAAAACTATACCTTTTGTAATCTCTATATTCCCCATATTTACCCAATTTGCTTTTTTTATCTCACATCTCCCAATATCCTTCTCCTTAGTGAATACCGAAGAAAAGAAACTGTTCAATATCTCCCCCATTTCTCTAGGCTCCACATACAGTTTTCCGCTCTGATTTTCAAAGGGACCAATTTTGTCTCTAGCTTTCCTCTTACCATTAACATATTTGTAGAACTCTTTTGGATTAGTTTTCACCCTGCTTGCCATAGTTTTCTCGTACCTTCTTTTAGCTTTCCTAATTCCTCTCTTAAGATTCCTCTTACATTCAATGTATCTTTCAAACATCTCCTTAACTCCATGCTTCTTATATCTAATGTACGCCTCCCTCTTTCTTCTAACCAAGTTTCCAATATTCCTTGAAAACCACGGCTCTCTCAAACCTTTTGCCCCTCCTTTTATAGAAGAAGAAACAGGGCAAATGGAAAAATGGGTTGTGGTTTAGTTTGTATGTATTGAAGGGCTAGCCTGAGCTGAAAATAAAGTAGAACAATAAAGGCAGCGGGAATGAGAAATGAAGTAGAACTTCTCATGTGGTAATCGATCAAATGGCTTATCCCACATTGCAGGAACTCAGAAGCAACCACATGCCTGATCCACAAAATCTGATCAAGAGGCTTCAACCTAAAATGTTCACTGATGCTAAGTGACCACAGAATCTTGGACCACCATGGCACAGTAGCAGACCCTTCAGCCCATCAATTCTGTGCTGAGTGGCTATTCTTCTTGTCCCATTGATCTGGGCCCAGACCATAGCCCTATCCCATCCAATCCAAATCTTTCTCAAATATCAAATTCGTGCCCAGCTTGTTGATTAACCTGCTGATTGTTTCCCTCATTTTCTGTTTCTATTTCAGATTTCTTGCATCTGCAGGTTTTTTAAAAAATATTTCCAAGTGTCTGAACCAGGTGCAGATTCTGGTCAATTCACTGACCACCACAGTTCATGTGTGTGTGGGAATTTTGCATTGGCTATGAGCTCCAAAACAGAACTTGAATGGCCAGGTATTGCTCACCATAGGCACTCAGTTCATTCCCATCCTGTTAGACCGATATCTCTGGGAAGAGTACAAGTATAAGATCTAGCAAGGCACTTCTGCCTCTTCTAGAACTCAATAGAAAAGATATTGTTATTGAAATAGTGAGTCTTAAAACTGCAACTCATTTCTCATGATGTTTTCCCACCACCCTCCCTTTAGTGGGTTAGGGTTAAGGTCACTGCTTGCTCTCAGTTTTCTGTTGCCCTTCCTCCTAAACAATCGTGCTGTTCAAATTTCACTCTTTTTGCCTTTAATCCTCAGGTGGGAGAGGAGGATGGGGGACTACCTGCAGGTAAAGAAGAGGCTCAGTAAATTATGGTTCAGGGCAAGAGATCCAGGGGGTTGTGAAACAAATATTTTCCCTTCTCATATTTTTTAACCAAAAATAGACTTTATCCACAATAAATTATTCATCGTCATGGCTTGGGTTCGGGGACTAAGATTTAGGAAGGATCATAGACATGGGCATGTCCTTCGAGCCTGCACAATAGATTATTTAGGTGGAGTTTAATGTGCATAGTACTGGCCCCACCCTTTACATCGGCGGGTCCTTCTCCTAGATGGATGGCCTGACAAGGGTAATGAGCCCCTTCTACCCGGATTTGAAATCAGACTTTTCCTTACCTTAGGCTGGTTGGCAACCAAGGCTAATGAACCCAGCCAACTCATCCAGCTATACCACCAAAGAGTGTCGTGCTATGATGTAGCAAACTCAGTGAAAACAAGGGACACTGACTGCTACAGATGCAGTAATGCAGGAGAGGTCATTTGCAGTGACCTCCTGCCTGGCAAGCCAGACAGTAGCTATCAGGCGAACACTACACCGAGAAAGGAGAGGTGACATCAGGCTCAGACCTCACCCATCCCTTATTAACAAAAGGGAAAACTGTTCAGAGCCTGCTTCCTTTCGCCCCCCCCCCCACCCTTGCTTTCATATCCATACATTCCCATCCCTGTGCATTGTTACATTTTATTCTATTTGCACCATTACCATTACTGTGGTACCTTGTCACTTCTCCCCCTCCCCCATCCATTTCCCCTCATTCTCAGTGCCTCAATACCCATTAATGGGAGGACTCTAACAGTAGCTCTTCCCCACAGAGCCCTCCCGTTGGTTACACCAAGGCTCAGTATGGCCCCTGCAGCCTTGAATTCGGTACATCTCCATGTACCGAAAGATCAATAGGTTGCGGGTAGACCAAAGAGCGTCTTTCACTGAGTTGATGGTCTTTCAGCAGTTCTGGATATCTGACTTCATGTGCTTCCCTGAGAACAGCCCCCAGAACAGAGAGTCGTCTGTCACGCTGCTGCTGGGGATGAACTGTGAGCCTTCCCCCTCACATAATGTTCAAGTTCTGAAACTCTATGTCTATAGACTAATGGCCTGTCGACATAGTGAAAATAGTCAATCGTGATTATCAAATAGGAGTTGAATGGGCCTTTGAGGGAGAGATTATTTTTATGTAAGAAAATGGGTAGTGAGGTAGGGAAGAATTAGATTGTTTTAGAGTAGGTGTACATAGGTCAGCACAATATCATGGGCCAGTGTTTTATCTTTGATGTTCTGTAATACAGTAAAAAGCCTAGTATCCGGCACCTATGGGGATTGGTAGATGCCGCATAAGTGAATTTTCCGGATGTTTGAGATTGCATGTTGCGTGGATTGACGAACTAACGGCGAGGTGTGCCACATTTAAACTTCCATATTTTTTACCTATTGAGTTTCTGTGATTTTTTTTTCGGTTGCTTGAATTCTGGATAACAGGGGTTGTATGGTAATTTACATGGCCACAGTGAAATAGCAGTCAAAAGGATTTCTGCACCAAGAGATGTAGACCATTACACTACAATGAATGGTTTGTTTCTTTGTCAGCCAAAATTAGTAATCCTACTCCCATAGAGCTCCAGGTAACATTCCCATCCCTACTGTCATTTTCTGTTTGTCCGTCCATCGGATGCATTTTCTGTGCTCCTCCTCATCACAGGGGCTGGTTCAACCAATTTAATTTATTTCCTGTGATATCAAGGAACAGTGGAAATTATAGTATACAAAAAGTACCAAGCTGTGTTTCTGAAGACCTGCAACCATGCTGTCCCTGTTGCTCAAAAAGGTGGTTCACCACAATGATCTCAAGGGCAATTAGAGACGAGAAATAAATGCTGGCCTTGCCAACTATGCACAGATTCCAAAATAGGATCATTAAATGGGTTCACAGTAGTGGGTCCTTTTCTGCCTCATTTCCTTTTCCCACCCATAGGCCATGAAGTTGTTCCTTCTGGGCTCAAGCAGAGTCTTCTCTCGTCATGCTGATCCCAACCATGACTAAAAAATTGGGACGAGGGTCAACGGGAGTAATTATCTCAATGAAATATCAAGTTAAGTCAAGTTTATTGTCATCTGATTATACAAGTACAACCTGACAAAACAATGTTCTCCGCTCCTCAGTGCAAAACAGGCAGACACACAACCAGACATAGCACACATACAGACAAACAATACATATGCAGGACAAGTATTCATATCTACAAATAAATATTGCTTCATAAATATGAGAGTCTCATGTGGTTTGAGTGAGCAGTTGCTTTGGTTATTCATAATTCTCACTGTCTGGGCGAAGAAGCTGTTCCTCAGCCTGGTGATGTCGGCTCAGATCCTCCTGTATCTCTTTCCCGAAGGGAGCAGCTGAAAGATGCTGTGTGCGGGAAGGAAGGGGTCCTCAATGATTTTACGCACCATCTTCAGGCAGTGATCCCAGAAGATCATGTCAATATGGGGGAGGGATACTCCAGTGATCCTCAATGCCATTCTTATGGACTTGTGGATTAACCTCCGATCCATTTCTCTGCAGCAACACTACCGCACCGTGATGCAGCCGGCCAGATGCTCTCGATCAAGCGCCTGTAGAAAGTTGACATAATGGTGGATGGTAACCTTGCCCACTTCATTCTTCTCAGGAAGTGCAGCTACTCTTGAGCCTTCCAGACAAGTGAAGAGATGTTGTGTGTCCACGATACGTCACTAGTTAAGTGCACTCTAAGGAGCTTGGCGCTCTCTTCTCTCTCCACAACAGTTAGTGGAGATGGTTGTTCCTAGTCCTCCTGAAGTCCTCGATCATCTCCTTCGTCTTGTCTAGTTTGTTATTCATGCACCATATCATGAGATTTTCCATCTCTTCTCTGTTGCTGATGGGGCCGACCACTGTTGTGTCATCTGCAGACTTTGATTACGTTGGAGTTGAATCATACTCAGCATCAAGTGAGAACATAGAATATACAGCACAGTAAAGAGCCTTTGGCCCACAATGTTGTGCTGATGTATATCAACCTACTCCCTGATCAATCTAACACTTCCTTACCTCACACCTATAACCCATTATCTTTCTTACTTCCATGTGTCTTTTAAACATCCATATTGTACCAGTCTCCACCATGAGCCCAAGTAATGCTTTCCAGCTATCCACCACTCTCTGTGTGGAAAAGAAAACCTACATCAGATATATCCCCTAAGCATTCTTCCACTTAAACAGATGTCACTTGGTATTGACCATTGCTACCTGGGGGAAAGGTGGTAGCAGGCCAGCCTGGTAGAAATATGTTTTATAATTTTTTTTAAAAATTGTTTTTAATTTAAAAAATTTAGACATGCAGCACGGTAACAGGCATTTCGGCCTGCATGTCCATGCGGCCTAATTTATCCCCATTAACCTATACCCCTGGTACATTTCAAATGGTGGAAGGAAAAAGAGCCCCCAGAAAAAACCCAAGCCAACATGGAGAGAGCATACAAACTCCTTACAGACAGTGCAGGTCCAGATCACTGGTGCTGTGAAGGCGTTGCGCTAACCACTTCATCAACCGTGCCACCCATGATGGTGGATGTCCAACCTATCTATTCCTCTCATAGTCTTATTCACCTTTATTGTCACCCCTCCTCTCTCTGTCACTCCAAAGAGAAAAGCCTCGGATCACTCAACCTTTCCTCATAAGACATTTTCTCCAATCCAGGCGTCATCCTGGTAAATATCCTCGGCCCCCTCTCTGAAGCTTCCACATCCTTCTCT
This sequence comes from Narcine bancroftii, assembly GCF_036971445.1. Classification (NCBI taxonomy): domain Eukaryota; kingdom Metazoa; phylum Chordata; class Chondrichthyes; order Torpediniformes; family Narcinidae; genus Narcine; species Narcine bancroftii. The sequence goes on from NC_091469.1 coordinate 465,796,518, forward strand.
TTTGAGGTGGCACAATACTCTGTGTGATCCAAGTAAAGAGAGTAGGATGTTTTTTTGGCAGAGAGATCTAATTTGAAATAGAGGCCAGAGTTTTAACGAGAGATGGGGAAGTTTAAAAGGATTTTGTTTTTATACAGTAACAGATGCCTGCTACATGGTGTCAGGGTGGATGCAGATACAATTAGTGATGTTTAAGGGGCATAACATTGCAGGCAATGCAGGGATATGGATCATACTCAGGCAGATGGGATTAGTTTAATTTGGCCTCATGGTTGGCATGAATGTTTTTGGCCAAAGGGCCTGTTCTGAGTTGTACAGTACTATATCTTTGAATGTTGTGCATGCTACTCTTAAGACCACTGAGAATGCACAGAAAGTTAGTCAGCGTCTAGGGATAGGAAAAAGACGTTTAATGGGCACTTTTTCAGACAGGATAAGCAGCACACATTATAGTGAGAAACTTCAAAGGTCATTAATGCTTTTAAAGCAAAATTGCTTATTAATTCTCTTCTGCCATAACAAGATAATCTACTTTAACAAGTATATGCACTTCAGGGTAAAATAATTATGGCCATAACAACATTTATACTGCGTTAATAACCCATATCGTTTTCTTATTCTCTTGAGTAATGAGCAGCTTTTCTTTGTTAATTTAACAGACGTGATGCAGTGTAATGCTAATTCATATTACAGTACAGTTTGCAATCTCTACTTTTCAGGCTCCACAATAGCTTAATGTACTTGATAAATATGAATCATTATGGCTGATTAACTGGCAAGGTTTGAAGTCAGCAGTTCTTGGAGAGCCAACATTGCAATAACAAGGCCTGAATGTAAAAATAACACCATTTAAATTCATGGGAATAATATTGTTCTCTTTTCTGTAAACTGTCCTTTTGAAATAAAAACAAAAAGTGTTGGAAATTTCTAGCAAGTCAGACAAGAGATGTGGATAGAGAAAGAGTTATCACCACATATTAACTACCTTTGAAAGTTAGTGGCTGAAGCATTAAGATTCCTACCTTGTCATGCACACAAAATGTGTTTCACGTTGTGTTTCTCTCTGTACAGATATTGACTGAACTTTGAATTTCCTCCGCATTTTCTTTTTAAAATTTCTAATAATTTTAATTATGTTTTCGCTGCCTCAGATCCCATTGCTAGTCTCTAACTTACACTTTCAGTTCTACATGTGTCAGAAAGAAGAAAGGAAGACAGCATTGGTTAAATGGTAGAGTTCTAGAAGGTAGAAAGCCACAGATAATGTGGAGAGCAAGAAACTATTCTCCAGGTCAGAGACATATAAAATCAGAGGACATCGACTTCAGATGGGAAGTAAAATGATTAGGTGGGATCTGAAGAAGACTTTTTTTTTCACTCAGATAAGACCAGAAGACCAGAAGACATGGGAGCAGAAATAGACTATTTCGCCCATCTAACCTGCCCCGCCATTTAATCATGAACTGATCCATTTTCCCACTCAGTCCCACTACACGGCCTTCTTCCTATAACATTTGATGCCCTGGCTAATCGAGAACCTATCGATCTCTGCCTAAAATACACCTAGTGACCTGGCCTCCACAACCACCAATGGCAACAAATTCCACAGCTTTACCACCCGCTAGTTGAAGAAATTTCTCTGTATCTCTGTTCCAAGTGAAAACCCTTCAAAGCTCAAGTGAGCCCTCTTGTCAAGACTCTCCCACCATGGGAAACAACCTTTCTACATCTACTCTGTCCATGCATTTCAACATTCAAAATGTTTCAATAAGATTCCCCTCCTCATTCTCCTAATTTCCAATGAATGCAGGCCAAGGACTCCTCAAATGATAACCCTTTCATTCCTGCAATCATCCTATTCAACTTTCTTCTCCAATGTCAGCATATATTTCTTAAATGAGGTCCCCAAAACTGTTCACAATACTCCAAGTGAGGTCTCACCAGTGATCACTGGCCCCTAATAGTTTACTCGAAGCATTGCACAACACCCAATCTAGAACAGCCAATCCCCTCGTGGTTTCATCAACAAGTAATCCAGCCCCAAACTGGCTTCCCCAATCTTCTTGCCTGTTAAAATGCCGCATGACTTACAAAACATTGTGCTTCTGGAATGCCTTTTCAATTTGCTGTTGTAATTTGTTGTCCACATCCCGGCTACTGTTTGGAGGTCTGTATATAACTGCCAACAGTGTCTTTTACCCTTGCCATAGAGTCAGTGTCATAGAGCTCTAATCAGGGGGCATAAGGATAACCGTGGAGGAGTGGGGGGAGGGGGGGGGACAAATTGCCATTTGAGAACTCACTCAGCGGAGTGGGGGGGAGAGGGTGCCATATCTGCCATGGACCTCCTCCGTCCGCTGCCCCTCCCTCCGGCGTTTCAGACAAACACATGTGCTTAGAATGCGTGTTGACAAGACCACGTAATTAATTTTGGTGACACCCCCTCTGATCCCGTCGCCCGCAACCCCCTCGTAATCCTAGTGCTGCAAGTGGGTGGGGGGGGCACAGTAACTCATTTGGTGGGGTATGGCCCACGAATGCCCCCCAAAAATGCTAAGACTGCCTTGCCATTTCTTAACGCCACCCACAATGATTCTCATTTTCCAATCCTTACCAGCAGAGCCTTGCCACCCACCTCTGCATACCTGCTTATCCTTTCGAGACACTGTGTATACTTGGACATTCAGCTCCCAATGATATCCATCCTTAAACTATGACTCCATGAGGGCTACACATTACACCTGCCAATGTGTAGCTGTACTACAAGCTCATCCACTTCATTTCTTATGCTCCGTGCATTTAAATACAAAACCTTTAGCCCTGTACTTCTTTCTTTTGTCTCTGTGGCCCTGTTGCATTTCAATTCATCCCAATGCCAGCAATTTTGTCCTATCTGCCTGTCCTTCTACACAAACTCCCTACCAGCTGTTCCTACGTGTGTACCAAACAATTCTTCCCTTGCCTCTTCACTTTGGTTCTCACACCCCTGCGAATCAAGTTAAACCCCTGCCTCCCCCCGCCCCACCACCCCACCATCCCACCCCTGCCCAACAACATTAACAAAACTCCCTGACAGGATATTGGTTCCCCTTCAGTTCAGGTGTAACCTGCCCCACTTGTGCAGGTCACCCCTTCCTCAGTAAAGGTCCCAATGATCCAAGAACTTGAATCCTTGCCCCCTGTACCATCTCCATAGCCACATATTTGTCTGCACTATCTTCCTTTTCTGACCTTCGCTGGCTCGTGGCACCGGGAGTAATCCACTTTGGAGGTCCTGCTGATCAGCCTCTTTCCTAACTCACTAAAATGACTTTGCAGTACCCCACTCCTGCCTAAGTCATTGGTATCAATCTATACCATGACCGCTGCCTGTTCACAAAGGAGAGTGTGAGTATTCTGCACCCACTCAGAGACATCCTGGTCCCGAGCACCCAGGAGGTGAAACAAAATCCAGGTGTCTCTTTTGAGATTGGAGAATCTCCTATCTGTTCTCTTGACTATCAAGTCCCTGATGACTATTGCTCTACCTGGCTTTGCCCTTCCTTTCTGAGGCTCAGAGCCAACCACGGTGCTATTGGTCTGGCTGCTGCCTCGCCCAGATGGGTCATCCCTCTCAGTAGTATCCAAAGGGGTATCCAAACTTGTTACTGAAGGCAATGGCCACAGGAGTCCCTTTCTCTCTCCTGACTTTCACCGACCTAGGTGTGAGTACATCCCTGTAACTTCTATCACCCCCTCATCCTCCCAAATGATCCGGAGCTCATCTAACTCCAGCTCCAATTCCTTAACACAGTTTGTAAGGAGCTTCAGTTGGATCCACTTCCCGCAGATGAAGTCATCAGGGATACCATCCACATTCTGCAACAGGAGCATGACTCTGCCCTGGCTGCCATTCCCACTGCCTATTAAAGAGGAAAGACTTTGAAAAACCTGTCCTTACCTTGCCTCAACTCTTACATTCCCACCTCATCTCTGCTCATCGAAACCTCTCAAACCAGAGCCTCAAGCTCGTGTAAACAGGAAGTTGATGATCAGCACAGACAAGGCAGGCCAAATACCTTGTTTATGTGTTGTTCAACTCCATCTGTGGGAGCAAAAGAACCTGAGTCAATGCATGCCTAATCTTTGAGCCCAGTAAGATTGCGTTCATCGAGTAGTTAGATAAAGCAGCAAACAATGACAAAATCTAGGGACTCAATGGTTAAGGCAGCATTCATGGTAATAAATTGTCAGGTCAGGATCCTTCATCAAAATTCCATGGATTTCGGAACCTGCAGTTTTTGTGTATATCATGTTAATAAAGCATCTGGATTCTGGGTTTCAAAAGCAGAAGCAAAAATTGCAAAATGAATGGAGATTATGTGAAACACACAATGAAAGTATTTTATTCAATACTGATCAGCATTCTTAAGCAAGGATCTAAATTTTTTAGAGGGGGCATAGAATTGTATTTAACAGAGTGGTGATGCAAATCACCACAGATGCTGGGAAATGGAGCAAAAAATATTTGATTTAATAGAGTGGTTTCAGGGGTGAAGAATTCTCAGCTGCAAGATTAGACTGGAGATTCAAAATATTTGTGTTGGAGCATAGAAAGTTGAGATGAGACGAGAGAACTGTAGAAAATCATTTCATGCTCATTAAGTTTCTAAATAAATGGAACTGCACTCACATTAACTATTGAACCATTCCTAGTCCAATCTTCGTAGTAGTCCCAGGTTGTGCAGGACTAGCCTAGACCTTCGAATTTTCCTCGTCAGTATGGGTGCCTTTCTGGTCTCCACTTAGACACTCTCCGCCATCCTACACATCAACAACTCTGTAGGAGGGAGAGTGGAGAGCACCAAGTTCCTTGGAGTTCACTTAACTAGTGACCTATCATGGACACTCAACATCTCCCCACTTGTCAGGAAGGCACAACAGCGACTTCACTTCCAGAGAGGACTGAAGGCTACTGACCACCATTATTTCGACCTTCTACAGCAGCACTGCCAAGAGCGTCCTGGCCGGCTGCATCACAGTGCGGTACAGTTGCTACAGAGAAATGGATTAGAGGTCAATCCACAGGACCATAAGAGTGACAGAAAAGATCACTGGAGTTTACCTACCACATCCCCACCCTCCATCAACATAATCGACTGGGATAGTTGTCTGAAGAGGCTGCACAAAATGATTGAAGACCCCTTCCACTCTGCACGCAGCATCTTTCAGCTGCTCGTAATGGGTCAGAGATACAGGAATATCAGAGCTGGCAGCACCAGGCTGAGGAACAGCTTCTTCCCAAGTACAGTGAGAATGCTGAACGATCAAATGAACTGCTCTCACTAACCATCCAAAACAAAATTTATTTATTTATTTATGCGTCTTCCTAAAAACTTGTCTTACATATGTATTACTTGTCTGGTTATGTTTGGTTATGTCTGCGTGTTTGGCACTGCAGACCGGAGACCGCAGTTTCTTCGGGTCATACTTGTGGAATCAGATGACAATAAATTTGACTTCTCCATATCCCCAGTCTGAAGAAACCTTTCCTTTTCACGCATTTGCTGCTGCTTAACTCCTGCATGAAATTTTGTTCAGCTTCTGATTCCGTGTGTCTCTCTTCTTGAATGAAAGTCTACTTAAATTACAGTAAAATCGGGAAATAGATACACCATTGTTCAGAGCCTGTTCACAAAGTTTCGACTAAAATGATTTATATGCCTCCTAGAATTTATCTTAAAAGTTGTAAATGGATAAATGATAGAAATCTTGGGGGGAAAACAGTTATAAAGTGAAGCATGATTCATCTTGTCTTTTTATCATATGTATAAAAATTATTTCTGGATTTTTTTCTGGATGATTAATACACTGAGGAGGAGCAATACATTTGTCCCTCCAAGTGTTTGGCTCCATTGATGTAGTAGGACTGAATATGATGAACATGGAAAGGTGATTACATGTGACTGTCAAGAGCTGTGCACATATTTAGGACTGAAGACTAAAGGTCAATTCCTACTCCTCTTTTAAATTTCCTTTTATCGCTGGACAACAAACAGTTGGGTGCTACTGAAATAACGCATTGGTTTTCAAAGCCTGCAAAGAGATTTGGACCAGATGGAAAAGAAGGCTGCAAAATGGCATACGGAATTTAATGGAGACAAGTGCGAGGCGTTGCAGTTTGGAAGCACAAATCAAGGCAGGGTATACACAGTAATTGGTAGGGCACTGAAGAGTGCAGTAAAGCATAGGGATCTGGAAATACAGATACATAATTCCCTGAAAGTAGCTTCACAGGTAGATGCAGGTAAAGAGAGCTTTAGCACATAGGAGTTCGAACATTATGGTATAAGACATTTGGTGAGGCCAAATTTAGAACATTGTGTGCAGTTTTGGTCACCTAACTACAGGAAAAGCATGCAGAGAAGATGTTGCTGGGACTTAAGGAACTGAGTAACAGGGAAAGGTTAAATAAGTTAGGACTCTATTCTGTGGAACATAGAAGAATGAGGGGAGATTTGATAGAGTTATACAATATCACAATGAGTATAGATCATTGGTTCTCAACCTTTTTTTCCACTCATGTATTACCTTAAGTCTTCTTTGGCTTGGCTTCGCAGTCGAAGATTTATGGAGGGCTAAATGTTTGTGGCTGACAAGTCCGATGCGGGACAGGCAGACACGGTTGGAGGGGAAAATTGGTTGGTTGGGGTTGGGTGTTGGGTTTTTCCTCCTTTGTCTTTTGTCACCAATTGCCTCCTATGTCATAGGTGGTCTGTAGTTAGTAAGGGCTTACTTAAGTTGGCTTGTGAGTGAATAAAAAGGTTAAGAACCATTGGTATTGATAGAGTAAATGCAAGTAGGTGTTTTTTTGATTGAGGTGAGGTGAGAGGACATGGTTTAAGGGTGAAAGGGGAGAAGTTTAGGGGGATCCTAAGTAAGAATTACTTCACACAGGGAGTATGGAACAAGCTGCCAGCTGAAATGGTGAATGTGTGCTCATTTTGAACATTTAAGAATATTTGGACAGGAACATGTACGAAATGGGTGCAGGTCAGTGAGACCAGGCAAAATAACACAAGTAGTTCATCACAGATTGGTAGGGCCAAAAGGCCTATTTTCTATACGATAATGTTCAACGGTTCTAAGATTCTATCAACATGTACAGGTTTGTCACCATTTGGAAAATACATAATATTTTGGGTTTTCTACAAAAGTGAATGACCTCACATTTTCCCACATTACGTCCAAATGCCAAGTGTTTCCATTCGCTTTGCAAGTTTACGCCTCCTTTGCGTTCTCATCGTGAGTCAATTTATGTTTGCAACAGGAGTTAGAAATCAGACATTGAAGATAAATGAAAAATCTTGGGATGTTCTGCAAGAGCTAATATTCAGGCCAATGACCCTTCATTGAAACTGCACTTTATGATCTAAAATGCCAGTTCGGTTTCTCTCTCCACTGTTGATGAATGACTTTCTAATTGTCCTCAACATTTTCCAGTTTTAGTTTAATTTTACAAATGCAGTGGGTTTTTTTTTTAAATTTGCTTTGGGGATATAATGTTCCCTGAACTAAATTGTTAATATAGATTGTGAATAGCTGGGCTTCAGGAACTGATTCTTGCAGTACTCAACAAGTCACAGCCTGTGAATCAACTCTTGGTCCATGCTGGCACATTACCCCCTGAATCTACGTGCACTTTTTTGTGTTTACCAACATCTTGGGTGAGACCTTTTCAAAACAATTTCATTACATCATGTCCACTAATTCATCTTCATCTACTTGATTCATCCACAAAAACCTCCAGCAAATTAAATCAAACTGAATGCCCTTTAAAAAATTCATTCAACTCTGCCTTCCAGTGGTTGCAGCAGGGTCAATTCTGTCATTTAAGAAGAGATTAGATGAGTACATGGATGTGAGGCGGTTGGAGGGTTATGTGCAGGGTAGGTGGAACTAATGGAGTTTCACATAAATTGATGTGGACTGGAAGGGCCGATATGGCCTGTTTCCATACTGTGATTGCTATATGGTTATAATCATGCAATGACTTTCCAAGAACATTAGAAATAAGAGCAGGAGTAGGCGCTATTTAATAGCTGATCTGGTCATGGACACAGCTCCACCTACCTTCCTTTCCCTCATAACCTTTAGGTCACCTGCTATGCAGAAAGCTATCTCACTGTATCTTAAATATATTTAATTAAGTAGCCTCGGGCAGTGAATTCCACTGATTTACCACTCTCTGGGAAAGCAGTTCTTCCTAAACTCCATTCTAAACCTTGACGTGAGAACCCCAGGTTCTAGTCTCACCGAGCTTGATATTGTTCTATGAGATCTCCTCTCATTTTCCTGAATTCCAGTGAGTACAGTGTGAGACGTCTCAATCGCTCTTTGGAATTCATCCCAGCAATTTCCCAATTACAATGGTCAGATTAATTGGTCAGAAGATCCATGTTTTCTCCTTCCATCCTTTCTTAAACAATAGGGTCACATTAGCTGTGCGCCATTCTAGAACCTCCATATATAACCATATAACCATATAACCATTTACGGAGCGGAAACAGGCCATGTTGGCCTTTCGAGTCTGCACCGGTTCACTGATTTTGTTCGCCCTCTTCAGGCATTGGTCCCGGTAGATCTTCATTCAATAACGATGGACGAATTCAATGCAGGTGGAATCAGTCATAGAAATGTTTGTGAATCCAGAATCCTGCAAGACATTACCTCCACAGTCCATCTCTCTCAAAGCTCTCCAGGATATCGATCATTATCTTCTTGGCATTTATCAGTGTTCAGGTTCTATAATGGCTGTAGCAGGTTTTTTTTTTTTTTTTTTGCAAACACTATTTTTTTTAAAGTTTGCTCAGAAGCCCAGAATTCCTGAAAAGATGTTTATGTCCGCTTCCTGAACTCTCTCCCAGAACAAAAAACCTGATTATACTTGATGCACCATCAATAACTTCAACAGACTGAAGTTAAACGACTGATAGGCTTTTATTAGCTTTAGAACAACAGCACATCCATGCTGCTCGACTGTTCTGCACTGGGCAGGGGCCTTTGCAACATTCTGGAGCCTGCGGGCGGAACCATAGGCACAGTCGGCCAATGGGTGTGCCCAAATGGACAAACATATACATGCAGTGGTTTACTGCAGGACTAAGAGAGAACTGAACAATTTGGACCTGTCCTTGATTGATTTTTGTTGTACAAGGGCACATACAAGGCAGGAAAATAGTGTTGAGGTACAGATCGAATGCAATACAACAGAGCATTTTGAAAATACTCAGTGGGTGAAGATGAAGCAGAGTTAACATTTCGGGTCAATTACCTTGCGTCTTCACAACTGGTGAATTGAAATACATCGTGAAATGCAGAGAAAAGGGGAGGAGTAGCGAGAACAAGGGAAGGTGCGTGATTGAGTACAGTACAGGAGAGCTTCAATTACACAAGTGGTAGGTCAACTGCAGGAAAGGCAAGGATAATGGTGAGTGAATAGCAAAAGATGTGCCTAAAAGGAAGTCAACAAAAGAAGATGAAAAAGAAGATGAGATTTAAATAATGAGCAGAACTTGCTCAAGATAGTGATTCTCCTTCACCTGCTACATAGGGTGATGAATGCCAACTGCCCTCCACAGGTATGACCATCAACTAGAAAAACACAAGTGCAGAAATCTTAAATGAACAAAGAGATGGCGGAACGACTCATGGATGTCAAAAGACACCCATGGATAGAAACTGCCAGTCGACCCATCAGTGAGGCTGCCAGCTATTCGATTGCTAAGTATGTCATGGCTTTGAGTGATGGTTGTGTTGTACACCAAAGTTGTTTGCATTGTATCGCACTGCTTGTCCAGATTAAATTTAACCAATATTTTGCCTTGGTAAAGTTTTAAGGAGAAAACAATGTCTGTTTAGAACTGGCACATTTAGGCTGACGATGTTAGACTTGCTTACAAATATCTGAATAACCATGTCATCAGCATCTGGCTTCACCACGAGGTACGTGTTATTTCTTTTTAACAGATGACCACCGTGATGCAACTTCCTTCCCTAAGCACACACACACACGCACGCACGCACGCACGCGCGCGCGCACACACACACACACACACACACACACACACACACACACACACACACACACTGTTACATAGTAAACTGCCCTGTAAAATGGGGTTTGCCTGGTTAGCGCCCCATTCACAGGGCAGTTTGAAAGGGTCTGTAGTGTGACTCATTGTTGTTACTGATGAGGCTAACTACTGTTACCTGATGATACTGTTGGAACTGGGTCTGGTGATGCACTTGTAGGTCAGTGGCGTGAACAGGAGAAGGCTGAGCATACAGCCCAGAGGTGTACCAGTGCTCAGTGTGATAATGTTCAATGTTCTGCTACTGACCTGGGTAGACTGTGGTCTTTCCATCAGGAAGCCCAGAGTCCAGTTCTAGAGAGGGGAAGAGAAGTTACTGTGAAGAGGATCGGGTGGGAGAGGTAGGAATAGTTGAGAAAATAGCTTGGCACAGACCAGATGGGCTGAAGGGCCTTTTTCTGTACTGTAGTGTTCTATAGTTCTACAGATCTAACCTGTGAAGTATAACGAGTACCAAGATGTAGCACCTCATTTGGGCATAACAAGGTTGTACCATGGGATAAGTGCCAAGCAAATACTCTTTTGGCACATGTTGAAGAAAGCATTTTGCCCAAAAATTCCATTGAAGTTATTAAAAGGGTGCTGAATGTTGCACATTCATTTGCTGAGCGTGATTGCAGAGGTATTATTTCCTCTTGTTAGAAAACTAGAATAATGCTAATATTATAACTTGGTTACTCCGATTTGAAATTGTTAAGTAATTTTCTTCTAAAGTAAGACCAGTTCAAGTATGCAAGTGGAAAATTCCCAAGTTGCAAGTGAAAATTTCAGAATTGACATCTGGTTATATCTAGGTAAGGATCTGCCAGTGAAAGCTGGGAAAACACAATTGCTTTATACATCAACCATGGTTTAACTGAATAGTGGAACTCCAGGGACCTCTTGGCAAACTCCTTTTTGTATGTGTTTTATTGCTATGAACTATAGATGAGCTGAAATGCCTAACACCTCACCTTAATTTATTGTGAGTCATCCAGTTCAAATTTTCTCTTTTCTTTGTTTATTTCTTTCCTGCGAGACCTATTTAAAACATTTAGTATTGAAAAGTTGAGTGCCTTTAAAATGCGATAAATATTCAGTGACATCAAAATGTTATTAAATCTGACAGGGCCTAGCTATTGATTGTTGCATCGTTTATTACACTTCTCCGAAACTTTTCCCCTATTTGTTTTTCCTAAAAATGTTTCAATGAGAATCTCGTTGAAACATTTTGAAATTTTCCTCATATATATTGCCCTAAAATAATAATTTTTAAAATCATAGAATCCTGAAGGAAGAATAAATGCAGCAGAGTTAGGTAGAATATGAATATTTTAGGGGGTTGGAAAAGTGAAGCGGATTCACCTACAATAGGTCTTCCAATCATACCTGGGGTGGAGGGCGGTGGGGGGGGGGCAAGAAAAGGATTAGGCAATGAAAAAGTAGTGATCTCCCCACTCTTTTCCAGGAAATGTGCAAGTCTGCCATTCTGTTTGTGAGTCCCCTGTTTGACTGTTTACCATTTAGAAACAAAAAATGACACCTGAAGCTATAAATCAAATGTCAGGTGCAGCAGGCCTAGTGGAACCATATCAATATTTCATGATGTATGGTTAGTTGGAAAGGCGAGAAAGTGCAAACCTTCCAAACGTGATACCCAGTCTGCTTTGCACTTGGCCAGCCGTAACATGCTCATTCCTGCAGTAAATGAAGGTTAGAATCATATACGTACTGCAAGAGCTTGGAGCACTGAGCACACCACCACTTTTAACTCTAATTAACAAGCACTCGTATTGATGGAATTAATTTGATTTTATTTTTCCTTTTTGCCTGTTTGCTATTAAAAGGCCCTTTCAAGCAAAGAAAATGCCCAACTGTAAAGGTGGAGATTCTCGGCCCTTATATCTAGAGATTGAATGTACAGCCATTGTTTTGGCTGGTAAGAGGCGGGCTGATGACGTTGCAGTGATGTCATCAGCCTGTCGTCAGCGGGATTTTTAAAACACCAACAGTGTGCACTGAGGGTGCGTTGGACCTCCGTCTTGATACCTAAGACCGGCTGAAAACATAACAAGCATCTGTCTTAACTGCTCCGAGGATGCCAGTATAGGGGTCTTTATGTGTAGGCGCATATGAATGATGTCACATCGGCAGGTGGTGCTATGGAACCAATTGTCCCACCTCCATCAGATCCAGAGGGCGCTACAAGGCACTACTCGACATGAATGCGACGCTGGAGCAGCCTTTTAGGGCTGCTCTATGAAAGGTAAGTTTTATGTTGTCCCCCTGCAATTGTAGCCAGCCTCCAGGCAGAGGCCTGGCATGAAATGGCCTAAAGTCATTTCAAACCTCAGCAGGCCCTTTTGTTTGAGAATATGATAAGTAACCCCATTAATTTTATAAGGCACTGGTGAGACCTCACTTGGGGTATTGAGAACAATTTAAGAAAAGAGATGGTTCGAAGTAGCTTTAGTAGATGATTCCAGGAATGAAAGGGCTATCATATGAGGAGCATTTGACAGCTCTTGGTCTGTATTTGTTTGAATTTAGGAGAATGATGAGGGGATCTCATTGAAGCATATTGAATATTGAAAGGTATGGCAGAGTATATGTAGAAAGGTTGTTTCACATGATGGGAGAGTCTTGGACAAAAGAGTTCACTTAAGCTTTCAAAGGTTTCTGCTTGGAACACAGATGCAGAGGAATTTCTTCAACCAGAGGGTGGTAAATCTGTGCAATTTGTTGCCACAGGTGGTTGTGGAGACCAGGTCATTGGGTGTATTTAAGACAGAGATTGGTGGGTTTTTGATTAGCCAGGGTATCAAAGCTTACAGGAGAATGCTAAGTAGTGGGCCTGAGTGGGAAAATGGATCAGCTCATGATTAAATGGTGGGGAGACTCAATGGGCTAAATAGCCTATTTCTGCCCTGATGTCTTATGGTTTTACTTCAAGAGCCCTATTTGAATCAGCTTTGGACTCACATATTCAGCATTTTGAATATGTTATTAGGAATGAAAAGCAGCATGCCCAGAAATATCCACGTGGGTTCTTATTTTAAAAAAAAATCAGCAGGGAAAGGCTTCCATTGCAAACCTTTTTTAAAACCTCTAGATGTGTCAGCATGTTGTGACCAATGAGGCCCTTTATTTTGTGCAATCACTTTCATGCTCAAGAAACCTGCTGATATCTTGAAATGTGGTGATATCTAAATACTAGTATTGGAACTACTAGTACTAGAACGCTTCCACCAGCGTTGTCTCCGCACCATCCTCAACATTCACTGGAGCGACTTCATCTCCAACATCGAAGTACTCGAGATGGCAGAGGCCGACAGCATCGAATCCACGCTGCTGAAGATCAAACTGCGCTGGGTAGGTCACGTCTCCAGAATGGAGGACCATTGCCTTCCCAAGATCGTGTTATATGGCGAGCTCTCCACTGGCCACCGAGACAGAGGTGCACCAAAGAAGAGGTACAAGGACTGCCTAAAGAAATCTCTTGGTGCCTGCCACATTGACCACCGCCAGTGAGCTGATATCGCCTCAAACCGTGCTTCTTGGCGCCTCACAGTTCGGTGGGCAGCAACCTCCTTTGAAGAAGCCCGCAGAGCCCACCTCACTGACAAAAAACAAAAGAGGAAAAACCCAACACCCAACCCCAACCAACCAATTTTCCCTCGCAACCGCTGCAACCGTGTCTGCCTGTCCCGCATCGGACTTGTCAGCCACAAAAGAGCCTGCAGCTGACGTGGACATTACCCCTCCATAATTCTTCATCCGCGAAGGCAAGCCAAAGAAAGAGGTATTGGAGTAGCAAATGAGATTGCTAATCAGGTTGCCAGATGCAAAGAATTGTTTCAGGTGGCCTGAACACCCCTGTGTAAAGCCACAGAATATCCCCTCTTGTGGCTCAATACCCACTCAATAGCTAAATGCGCCCAGAGCGTCTCCAAGGCCCCAGCACCAACACTCCTTGGGGAGGGATAATCGGCAGAGCAACTCAAATCCCCGCTGCCTGACAGCCACCTTCCCTGCTACCTGATATCACCCCTCGCTACCTGTCAGCCCCCCGCCTTGCTATCTGACAGCACCCCCCGTGGCCTGACAGCCCCCTGCCCTGCTACCTGACAGCACCCCCCCGCGACCTGTCAGCCCCCTGCCATGCTACCTGACAGCCCCCCATCCTGCTACCTGACAGACACCCCGGTCCTGCTATCTGACAGCATCTCCCACTACCTGACAGGCCCCCCGCCCTGCTACCTGACAGCACCCCCCCACAACCTGACAACCATCCTGCTACCTGACAGCCCTCCACCCACTACCTGTTAGGCCCCACCTGCTGCACTACTTGACAGGCCCCCCCTCCCCCCGGTCCTGCTACCTGACAGCCCCTGCCCCACTGGGGAGGGGAGGTTGGCAGAGGACATCGGGGCAGGGGCAGGCAGCGGGGGCATCGGGGTAAGAGCAGCCAGTGGGGAACGTCAGGACAGGGCCGGCCGGTGTGGAGCATCGGGGCAGGGGTGGCTGGCGGGGGATATCGAGCCAGAGGAGATCTGCGGGGGCTATCAGTGCAAAGGCAGCCGGTGGGGGACTTCGGGGCAGGGGGGGCTGGTGGGGCTGTTGGGGGATGGCTGCTGTGGGCTGTGACAGCCTGGATGACCACTTCTGCACCTCACTGGACGCTTCAGTCTTTAGGGCCGCTCTCTGCGGCTCAAGACACGGAGTAGCAATGGTGGTCTTCCCTACCCATAATCCCCCATGCAGCTGGAACTGTTGTGGGAAACACAGAGCATATTTATGATGGGTGGCGCGGCAGCACCAGTCACCCTGCTTCCATCAAATCTGGAAGGCGCTACGAGGCACCTTAGGCCCTTTCAGGTGTACCAGTTAACGCTGCGGCAGCCATTTAGGGCTGGCACCTGAAAGGTGCATTCGTAGTTTTAAATCCACTTCTGTCGCCGGCCTCAAGGCAATGGGTTCACCTGAAAGGGACTAGGATTTGGAGCAAAGACAGGGAAGATTTATTTGAGGTGTAGAAAATTGTGGCGAAAATGAATAAGGTCAGTGAGGTCAGGATGAATTAATTTAGATAATTGGTGGAGGAGTGAAACGGGTTGAGTAAAGGTTATTTTACTCAATGAGTCGTGTGGGATTGGACCGTACAATCTGAGGGAACTGAAGACAGAAACACCAAAACAAGAAGAGAAAGTGCTAGAAACACCTCGGCAGGGTCTATGAAAAGAGAAGCGGACACTGTTTATCAGAGCTAGAAAAGAGAGGGATGGAAGTTTGTTTTCAGTAGGAGAAAAGGTGGGGCAGGGATGAGTGAAATGCATGTGATAAATTGAGTTAAAGTGGCTTAATACAGGCAGCGATCAGCAGATTAAGCTGTTGATCTGTGTAATGTTGCTAATCGTACATTTGTGGGAAACTCTGACCACTTTAAATATATATCTGGATTAGTGCTTGAGGAGTCATGGTTACAGGGCTGTGGACCAAGAACTGGAACTGATCACTATAGCATCTTGATGTACAAGGGGAGAGGATCTATAATCCACCCAAACCAAGTTGCATTTGAAATACAGGTATGTTGTCCTTCTTCTGGAATTTCACTGAAAGGTTTACTTACAAACACATCAATTCCCCAAGTACAAAGAAGCAATTGTTTGGTATCTAAAAGCCTTTTAGATAATTAAAAAACGTTATTAAAAAATTAAAGACAAAAAAACTTGGAGGCCTTTCATTTATATGGTTTAGGCGATGTTGATGTGTGTGAGATGTAAGGAGTTTGTACGTCTCAGGAAAGTAGGTGGGTGTGGGGTATGTGTGGGAAGAATCACTTCAATCATGTTCAATTCATCATTTGTGAATAATATAACCTTAAATAATTACAAAATAACTTAAATTTACAAAAGATTGTCCTCCATGCAGATTGAGATAAGGAATAAATTTCTTAGTAAACTGTATTTTAAGCTATTAGAACACATAATCTAAAAATATTTAATGTTTACAGTGCAGCGATAGCTACAACAATTGAAAGAAAACCACAGGTCCGTGTGAGTTTTAGTTCCAACTGACTTTATTGGAATGACCGCACGCACCTCTAAGGGCAGACGCAAGGCCCGCCCCGCGTCAGAATTGACGTCACCGCGCTGCCGAAAACCGCGCGCTGTAGCCAAGGCAACAATGCACTCCCAAAACCTGACGGTGCCATCTTAATGCGGCTGCCCTGCTATCGCGGCTGTGACACACGGGGCCAGTTCGCCTGCATATTGATGTGCGCTGCCACACCACCCCCCCCCCCCCCCCAGAACCGGTTTTAGTGTCTTGCTGCTGTGGACGGCCGTCCCCGTCTTTTGGGCTGAGCTGTAGCCACTGGTTGGCTAAGGTCTAAGTGTGCTGCTTTCAGCCTGTCCACCATAAACAGTTCCTCTGCCCCCAGTGTCCAGGGTGAATGTCTTGCCTGCTTGTTTCAGGACTTTGTAGGGGCCTTCATAGGGTCATTGGAGCGGGGCTGGGTGTGGGCCTCGTCAAACAAACACAATGTCCATAGTGGCTGTCCTTAGGGATACATGCTGGCTTGTTGCTGTGGTGGGAGGGTGAGAGGGTGGGGGGAGCGCCACTGCAGCCAACTTGTCCCACAAGTCCATTAGTAGTGTCCGTTTACTGGTACTGGATTCCGCATCTGGGCAGAGGAACTTACCGGGTAGATAATCGGGTGTGCCATAAACCAGTTCCATGGAGGATGCCTGCAGATCCTCTTTGGGGGCCATCCTGATACCCAACAGGACTCAGGTGAGCTCATCCGTCCAGTTTAGACTGTCCAGCCATGCCATGAGGGCCAATTTGAGGTGGCAGTGGAAGTGTTCCATGAGCCCGTTGGCCTGGGGGTGGTAGGTGGTGGTATGATGCAGCTTTATTCCCACCAGGGCCGTGAGTTGTGTCCAGAGGACAGATGTAAACTGGTCGGCCCTGTTGCTGGTCATGTGTGCTGGAACTCCGAACTTCACGATCCAATGGGCAAGTAGCGCACTGGCGCAGGACTCAGCAGAAGTGTCCTTGAGGGGGATGGCTTACAGCCACCTCATCATACAGTCGACCACCATAAGCAGGTAACAAGCGTCGCTGGACACTGGCAGGGGGCACACAATGTCTATGTGGATGTGCTCGAAACGCTTCGCCGGGAGGTTGAAATGCTGTAACGGGGTCTCTATATGGTGGTGGACTTTGAAGGTCTGGCATTGGGTGCAGTTGTGTGCCATCTAAGCGACCTGCTTTTCGAGGCCGTGCCACATGAATCACTCTGCTACCATGCGCACCGAGGTTTTGATGGACGGGTGCGGCAGGTCGTGGACCATTTTGAAGGCTTCCTTCCTCCACTGTTACGGCACTACGGTGTGCCGTTGGAGACGTCGCATAGCAGCGTGTCGGGGCTGTCTGGCAGCTTGAGGTCCTCGAGGCGGAGGCCGGTGATGGTGGTGCAGAATGCTTGTGTCTCGCTATCCCCCTTTTGCGCCTGATATAGTTGAGCGTCGTCAAGGCCGGGGGCTAACATGTGGATTGTGAGTCACAAGGAGTGCATCCGCCAAGTCATTGCCCTTGCCCACTAAGTGCCGGATGTCTGTAGTGAACTTGGAGATGTAAGAAAGTTGTCTTTGCTGGCGTGCTGACCAGGAGTCCTTGCCCATGGCTAGGGCTTGGGTTAGGGGCTTGTGATCTGTGAAGACCATGAACGGCCTGCCCTCCAGGAAGTACTGGAAGTGTCTGATCACCAGATAAAAGGCTAGGAGCTCCCTATTGAAGGCGCTATATTTGAGTTTGGGAGGGGAGCAGGTGCTGGCTGAAGAATGCCAGGGGTCTCCACTGATCTTCCACCGAATGCTCCAGGACGCCTCCAATGGCCGTGGCTGATGTGTCCACGGAGAGGGCGGTGTGGGCGTCGGACCGTGGATGGGCCAGTAGGGTGGTGCTCGCCAGGGCATCCTTTGTAGTGACAAAAGCTGCTTCAGCCTCCTTCGTCCACTCCAGAGACTTGTTTTTAGTGACATTCCTCGCGAACAACGATCGCGTGATGCGGGCTGCCCGTGTGATGAATCAATTATAAAAGTTAACCATACCCGTGAATTCCTGCAAGCCTTTGAGGCTGTCGGGTCAAGCAAACTGGTGGATTGCTTCAACCTTCTTTGCTGATGGGGCGGCCCCATCTGCCATGATGGTGTGGCCCAGGAATTGCGTGGACCCCTTGCCAAACTGGCATTTGGCCACATTGACTGTAATGCTAACAGTGTGCGGAGGTGGTCTCTGAGCTCATCGTTATCTCTGCTTCAGGATGTCGTCGAGATATATGAACACAAAGTCCAGATCCTTGCCCACTGCATCCATCAGGCGCTGGAATGATTGCACCGCATTCTTGAGAACGAAGGGCATTCGCAGGGATTCAAACAAGCTGAACTGGGTGATAATGGCTGTCTTGCCGATGTCATCAGGGTGGACTGGGATCTGATGTTAGCCCCGTACAAGGTCAACCTTTGAAAAGACCCTCTCACTGTGCAGGTTGGTGGTGAAGTCCTGGATGTGGGGGATTAGGTAACGGTCTGGTGTAGGGTTCAGGCAGCGGTAGTCTCCGCTCAGGCATCAACTGCTTCAGGTTTTGGGAATAATGTGGAGCGGGGATGCCCATGGGTTGTCTGATCTGCGAACAATTCCCAACTCCTGCATGCAGGAGAACTCCTCTTTAAGTCACTAGGTACTCACTTGCTGGAACTCATGGGATCCAGTAGAAACATCAAAAATTATGCAAGGGAGATATAATACAGATGTGGGAAAATGGTTTCTACTGGTAGGTGAGTCTAGAACTAAGAGTTGTAGCTTCAAGATTTGGGAGAATAGATTTCAGATGGAGATGGGGAGAAACTGCTTTTCCCGAAGAGTTATAAATCTGTGGAATTCTCTGCCCAAGGATGTAGAAGAGGCAGCCTCATTAAATATATTTAAAACACAGGGAGTTTGTTTTTGCATAGTAGGGAACTAAAGATAACAGACAAAAGGCAGTTAGGTGGAACTGAGTCCACAGCCATATCAGCCACCATCTTATGAAAAGGTGAAGCAGGCTCAATATTCAGATGGCCTACTCCTGTTTCTCTTTCTTATGTCCTCAATCTAGAGGTAATTAGGGATGGGAAAATCCCTGCAAACAATTTTCATGTCACACAAGCCAATAAAGAAAATGCACGTGTTTGTGCACATTGCATTCAAACTACACACCTTTCCCATCGTGGAAGAATATTCTGTTCCCTTATTGGCTCAGAGGGCAGAAAATTCCTCTCCCAAGGAGGTCCAGAGAAAGAAGACTAAAGATTGCAACAAGGTTGAGTTTATTGAATGTCACATGTACTGCGGTACAGTGGGAAAGTCCATTATGTAAGCAAGTCCAGCTCGTCATCACATACAGCAGGTCAAATCACAGAGCAGAGCAATTCCCCTGTCCAAGAAATAAATACAGATGCATGCATGACCCACTGCGAAACTAAACATTATATCTTTTCTGTCAGGGATTGAATGCAATTGCATAATCTGGTAAAAATGAACAAAACTGTTCCAGTTTTAAGATAACATCTGATTTTTCAGGATTATATTAAAGCCTTTTCATTCTTTCCCAGTGGTTTGTTAATTTTGGGGGGAAAAAAAGATGTCTTATTCAAATAAATTATGCAGTTTTAATTATCAGTACATTGACTTCACCTCCCACTGGTGCTTAGTGCTACACAACCCGTGTTAGCTTTGGATTTAAAAAGGAACACATTACTGGCAGGGCTGAGCTCATTCCTCGTGCTCGCAGTGAGCCCGGGTGCCATCTGTTAATGTGACATGTTGACTGCTTTCCACAAAAGCATCTGAAGAAGGGGCCTGAACATCAAATGGGACTATGTGTGTAATTATGTCTTCAAGAACAGATGTGAAGTTGGAATGACCATGTGTGGAACTGACTACAATACCTGTGGATCCAATTTTGTTGTGGCGCAGCAAACATTCCGCTGAACATTTACATATTTTAGACCTGTTATTAATTTGTTCACGTGATTTTGGTTGAATCGAGAGTCTCCAATATTCACTTGAAGTTTCACGGGTTGAGCTCAGTGAGCAGACTAGGTTATTGCAGGCTGCTGGGCTGCACTTATACTCCCAGCCCGGACCTGGCTGAGAACTGTGCTGGAGGGCGCTGTCGTCACCCGGGCGTCACGTGGTCCCCCACCGCGGGTTTCTGAGCCCCGAGCTGGAAAGAAGGGAAACCCCCCGACGGCGCCAGTTTGGCCGGCTGCCCTGCTGCGTGGCTTACAAGTGGGGCTGGTTTGCCTGCCTTGTGGTGAGCCGTCACACTCCAGCATATTTGCATCCAGCAAGCATGTAATGCATTTACTGTACTTGTACCCATCTTAAGATTTAAATGACAGAGAATGAGGTGGAAAGGAAAACACATCACTGAAAATTATCTGCTCAGTGTAAATCACACAAACAGAAATCTGCTTTGTTTCTTCTGCTGTGGATAAACGTTCTGCGCACCATTTAATGTTTCTGTGCTGGGCTTTTGAGCAAGTCCAATTGTGTGAGTTTATGTCCCACTTTGATGTCACGTCGAAGCAGAAGGAATAGTTTACATCATTCATCTCTTCTGCAGTCATGACATATAAATGAAGTCCACTCAAGGAGTCAGCCCAAAACACAGGACTGATAGCTTTGGTTCAGAGTGAAGAAAACCATCAGAAAACCATCTGTTTGATGGAGTCATAGAATCACACCGGATGGAAGCAGACCTTTCAGCCCATTAACTCAATCCTGACCATCAACCACTGGTTTGCACCAATCCAATTTGATTCTCTCTGTATTCACACCAACTCTGGAGTCCACTTAGCTAGTGACCTATCATGGACACACCACATCTCCTCACTTGTCAGGAAAGCACAAATAATGACTGCACTTTCTGATAACTGAAGTGGCCAAGGCTACCGTGCACCATCATGTCAACCTTGTACAGGAGGTCTTTTGAGTGTCCTGCCCAGGTGCATCACAGTATTAAAGGGTTGCTGAAGAGAAATGGATCAGAGGTCAATCCACAGGACCATAAGAATGGCAGAGAGGGTCACTGGGGTCTCCCTTCTCCTCCCCCCACCCCCACCACTTTGGACATGATCTACCGGGATCATTATCTGAAGAGGGCACACAAAATCATTGAGTACCCCTTCCACCCTGTACACAGAATCTTTCAGCTGCTCCCATTGGGAAAGAGATACAGGAATATTAGAGCCAGCACCAACAGGATGAGAAGCAGTTTCTTCACACAGGCAGTGAGAATCTCGAACGACCAAAGGAACTGCTCACACTGATCACATACTTACAAATGAGGTCCATTTATTTATTAATTTATTTATTCGTTTATCTATTTATTTGTTTGTTGTTTATTCGTATATATGAATAGTTGTCCTACATATGTATTATTTGTCTGTATGTGTGCTTTTTCTGCTTGTGTCCACATGTTCTTGCACCGAGCACCAGAGAACGCTGTTTCATACAATCAGATGACATAAACTTGACTTGATTCTGCTGGCATTCACCATCCACCTCCACACCTGGGGCCATTGAGTGTGGCCAGTTAACCTCCCAATCTGTTTGCACTTGGGATGTGGGAAGAAACCTTTGCAGTCACGGGGAAAGTGTGCAAACTCCACACAGGCAACACCAGAGGTCAGGATTGAACTTGGGCTGCAGGTGCTATGAGGCAGTAGCCCCACTAAACATTCTACTGCACCTTCAGTATTGATGATCTAGAAGTTCCAGCATGAAGCACCACAATGATCCTTGCTATGCAACTGAACTTACTTGGAAAACTGACTACTATCCAGGATGAATGACTTCTCGCAAGATTTATTAAAGTGCATGATTCCCTTTCTGTTTGTAAGGCAGGTCTTAATGTATATGAACATTCATTGGAGGTCAGGTGTGCGCAGGGACACCATGCAATGGACATTGAGAATTTTTACCTCTCACGCATGGCCTCCAGTCAGTGAAGAAGCAGATCTTTGAGGAAGAAGGTTTTGGGGAGATATCGGGTTTTTTTTTATAACACAGAGAGTTGTGGGTGCCTGGAATTCCTTGCCAAGGCTGGTGGTGGAGACTGGAACATTAGGGCCTTTTAAGATACTCTTAGACAATAGACAATAGACAATAGACAATAGGAGCTGGAGTAGGCCATTTGGCCCGTCGGGCCAGCACCGCCATTTTAGATCATGGCTGATCATTACCATCAGTACCCCTTTCCAGCCTTATCCCCATAACCCTTAACTCCGTTACCCACAAGAGTCTTATCTAACTCTCTTTTGAACATAGGCAGCGAATCCGCCTCTACCACCCTCTGTGGCAGAGCACTCCACAGATTCACTTCTCTGGGTAAAAAAATGCTTTCTCATCTCCGTCCTAAAGGGCCTACCCTGTATTCTTAAACTATGCCCTCTAGTCCTCGTCTCCCCCATCATTGGGAACAAGTAATCAGACTTCACCTTGTCTATCCCCCTGATGATTTTGTATACCTCAATCATGTCCCCCCTCATCCTTCTAAACTCCAATGGATACAAGTCCAGTTTTTCGATGGGCACATGAGTGAATGAAAGAAAAATAGAGGGTTATGAAGTAGAGAAGGATTCTATTTTTGGTGTATATCAGTCAGCACAACATGGTGGGCCATGGGGCTTGTCCTGCACTGTAATGTTCAATATTCTACGTTTGTGAGGAATAGAGGCGTATCTCAGTGAAACCCGTTTGGGCACTGGAGGAGCAGGACCCATCCCTGTGATGCCAGCTATTGGAAACTGGCTGGATGGGTTCTCTTTCAGGAGGATCCAACCCTACACCTCCTGAAATCTGCACCTTCCCCCAACTGGACCACAACCCTAGACTCCCACCAGACTCAATGCCAAGACCACATACCCCACCGACTGGAATCACATGCCCCATGCTATCAAGATCCTGATTCTACTGTCTCATCCTTTGTCCAACAAACTTCTGATAAGACCATATTCAGTGGCAGATGAAGTAAAGGAAAGGGGTCTGATTGCATTAATTATGACCATGGGACATGGGACATTTAGCATGGCGGTTACTGCGACGCTGCAACAACACCAACTAATGGAACCAGGGTTCGAATCTCGTGCTATCTGTAAGGAGTTCTCCCGTGTCTGCGTGGGTTTTTCCCAGGAGCTCCGGTTTCCTCCCTCCGTTCAAAATGTACCAGGGTTGTTGGTTAATTGGGTGTAAATGGGTGGCACAGGGCTCAGGGGTTGTATCATTCTGCACGTCTAAAATTTAAATTTAAAACTAGGAATGAAGGAAGGCCTTTCCATAATGGCGGATTTACTATTCTTATCAATCCTATCCTCCTGCCTTCTCTTCATAACCCTAGATTACCTTAATCAAGAACCTATCTACCTCTGTCATAGTGTAATGACTTCGTTAATGAATTCCACAGATAAATACAAAACCAAGAACTTCACAGTTAGACCTGTGCTATTTAAATGACTATTGAAAAGGGCTGTGCTCAGTTAGATGACCTTTCAAGTTACCAATGCACTTCTAATCTGATAACTTCTCCCCACAACATTTACTTTATTTTGAGAGCATGCTAAGGCATTTGTTATGGCCCTCTCCGTTCACTCTTTCTTTGGCTTGGCTTTGCGGACGAAGATTTATGGAGGGGGTAAAAGTCCACGTTTGTGGCTGACAAATCCGATGCGGGACAGGCAGACACGGTTGCAGCGGCTGCAGGGGAAAATTGGTTGGTTGGGGTTGGGTGTTGGGTTTTTCCTCCTTTGCCTTTTGTCAGTGAGGTGGCTCCGTTCACTAGCCCTTGGCTAAATTGCAAGTCTAATGATTGTTTAGAGAGGTACGAGCCAGCATAGGTTTAAGGTAAGATAAGGGAATTTAAGGAAGAATTTATTCACCATGTAGCCTAATGCTCCAGATTAATTACCTTGACATCCAGGAATATATCTTCTTGAAGCTTTACATGAGTTTAGTGGGCCCCTTCAGGAGACTATCAGAGTTTAAATCAATTGTAATGAAGAACATCTTCCAGCCTATTGATCATGTCCTCCAATACTCCCTAAAGAACTGCAATGCAGGTCCGGATTAACGCCAACTGCTGTCCTAAGAACAGTCCAACAATGGTTCCCCCTCGGCCCTTCCATTGTCTAATTGATTAAGAGCCGAATGTGAAATAATAGATTAAAAGTTAAAAATTCAGTTTTCTTCCAGGCTATATGAGGATATAAATATATATATTCCCACAACTATATTAAATATAATATATCTATATAGAGCCAGGCGCAGTCTGTTGGTGACAGTTTGAGCCAAGGGAAGGCCGTTTTATATATATATATATATATATATATATATATATATTATTCATGTATATGGGGGTCCCCTTTTTGTGGGGCCCTACTTCAGCTGCACCATGGTAAATCCAGCACTGGGTTAAAAAAAAAACTCTGTTGTGCCTCCTTCCCCTTGGTGCCCTGAGCATGTTCCTATTTTGCTTAATGGTTAATCCAGACCTGGTGCAGTGGCATGGTCCCAATCACCTCTCCTGCTAACCCAATAAAGCTTTCACACACTACTGTGTGTGTTTTTGAAAAATAAAAATCTCTGACTCCTTCTCTTAGACCTGTTCCCTCTAATTTTAGACATCACTTCTTTGGGGGCGGTAGAGGCAGATAATCTCACAACATTTATCATGTCTTTACCATTAACGCTGGGACGATAATCATTCCTCATCACCTGCCATTGATGGGGCACGACTGGTGCCTGCTGATCTGAACAACCACTGGACTGGATAGAGGCTTATAAAATCATGAGGGGCATAGATAAGTTTAAGGGTCACAGTCCTTTATCCAGGGTAGGGGTTTCAAAAATAGAGGGTATCAGTTTAAGTTGAGAGGTGATTGATCTAGAAGGGACAGTCTGCTCACACGGAGGGTAGTGGATGTATGGAAAGAGGTGGTAAACTAAAATGATCAAAGACATTAGGAGAGGTTCATGGAGGGGAAAGGTTTGAGGAATATGGATGCAATGCAGGCAAATAGGGTGATCTCAGGAAGGCACAGAGGTTGTCATGATGATTTGGATGAAGGGTCTGTTTTCCACACTGAAGATACTCTATGATTCTTTGATGCTTCTCATCTACCATTGTAGAAGCAAGGCTGACAAGTTCTCCTCTTCACTCTGCCCTTCCTCCAAGGCATGGAGCATGGAAACAGGCCTTTCAGCCCAACTTGCCCACACTGACCAAAATATCCCACCCTACCTGGTTCGTTGTCCCCATAGACGTCTAAATTATTTTATCTATGGGTCAAGGACATTTTGATGCCTACATTTTGGTGTGTCTGAGACTGAGAGGGCTACAAAAGTCTTTTTTTTGCCAAAATGTCCAATGCCAAAATATCCGGCACTATCTGCAGGGGCCAAAGTGTCCAATTCCATCTTATCTATGTATCTATCAAAATGTTCCATAAAAGTTTTAATAATACCTGCCTCAACCACTTCCTCTGGTGGCTTGTTCCATACATCCACCACCCTCTGTGTAAAGAAAATGGTTACCAATAAATTCACCAAAAGCAATTCACCGGCGGGAAATTCGCCAACGTAATTTCACCAACTATACAATTGACCGACAGAAAAGTCATCAACTTTAAAATTCACCCCAAGAAAATTAACAGACTTTCAAATTCACCAATGGAAAAATCATCGGCCATCAAATTCAATCACTTAATATACATCTTTAAGTTATTGTGGACTGTCCTTTAATAAAGCTTTAAATTAGGGGTCCTTAGGTCATTTCTCCCGTGGCTGCCCTGTGCACACGGGGGAGTTCGCCATTCCCACTCCCCTCCCCTCAGGGATGCATGGCTGGGTGCCAGCAATTTCCAAAGGTCCCTCACTCCCTATTCTCCGTAGTCGGGTATCAGAGGAGGAAATGGAAGACAATCCCCTGGAGGAGCACCCTGTCAGCTTCATCTGCTAGAGAGGTGGTGCTAAGAGGGTGCACCAAACATAGGGTAGAGCTGGCACACATCCCCAGGGACCACAAACACTCCCCCCTCCAACCAACCTAAATCTTGGTGGGGATGGGCGCTGATCTCTCAAATCCGGAATTGGTTGGCCAGGTGCAGACTGTTGGTGATGGTTTGAGCCAAGGGAAGGCTGTTTACCGCACCTCACTGCCCTCCTATTGCATCCCAGCTGACAGGTGAAATGTGCCTGGGACAGATTGCCAGGAGTATTCCCTCCCTCCCTCCTTCCCTTCCTTCCCCACCGGTCGGGGTGAGAGGGTGCATTAGTTTGCATCCTCCACGGTCCTGGTCTCTAAAAATCCAGTGCTTTGCAGTTGGGAGGCAGCATGCATCTCATTTCCAAAGTGAATACTTTAATGAATTTTGAAGTCAATTAATTCAATTGTCGGTGATTTATTTAGTCGATGTATTTTTCTTCGGTGAATGATCCATCAGTTAATTAAATTGTCAGTGTTTTCTTTCTCATCGATGATTTTTTGGGCAATGAAATTATGTCGGTGAATTTTCCGTTGGTGAATTTATCTCGATGAATTTACTGCACACCAAAAAAAAACTGCTTTACATCTGGAGAGTCACGGTGTGTGCCACATAGCTCCTCTTTGTCACTGTAGCTTCAGCATGAGGTTTGCAGAACTGATTGTGATAGCCTAACACCACTGCTTTTGTTTATTTCCACTTTGTCTTAGTAAGACAGGGTAATAAATGTGATAATCATGGACAGCATGGTTAATGTAATGGTTCCTGCTGTGCTATTACGGTGCCAGTGACCTGGGTTCAAATCTGACACTGTCTATAAAGAGTTTGTACATTCTCCCCAGAACATGCGTAGGCTTTCTCTGGATGTGCTGGTTTCTTCCCACCCACCAAAAACGTACAGGGTTGGTAGACTAAATTGGGTGGCACGTGTTTAATGAGGCGAAAGATGTATTGTTAAAATTAATAATTAATACACCTGTATAAAGCATGGAATCTAAAACACTGCAGCACAGGTACAGGGCTTTTGACCCACAATGCCTGAACCAACAAAATGCCAAATTACACTAATTCCTACTGCCTACAAATAATCCATATCCCTCCATTCCCTAAATGTGCATGTGTCTTTTTAAATGCCTCTCAAACATTTAGTTTGCACTTGCTTTTACCACTTCTCCTGGCAATAATTTCTAGGCACCTACCATTCCCTGTATAAAAACACTTACATATACCACATGTGATTTTTTAAAAATATATATAATCTTCAAACTTTATGCATAGTGTGGTTTAAAATTAATAAATAAAGTTTTCTTTTAAACACATTGCACATTTCCTTTAAATTCCCCTCACTCTCACCTTAAACTGCTCTAGAATTTGACATTTCTACACTGGGAAAAAGACTCCATTGAACCTCTACAATTTGACAAACTTCTCTCATTGTATCCACTCAGTCTCCGACTCACCAGAGAAAGCAATTCATGTTATGTCCATGTTATGTTTTCTTTAGGGCTAATTTTCTAATTCAAGTACTGTAGCATTTTGGAGAACCTCTTCTCCAAATCCTCCCATGATTGTGGCAACCAGAAATACACACAAGACTCCAAATGTGGCCCAATCAATGCTTTCTGCAGCTGAATGTGACGTCAACTTTTGTTCTCAATCCGCTGTCTCATGAAAACAAGTATGTCGTACATCTTCTTTACCACCCTATCCACTGTGTTACCACTTTCAGGGAGCTATAGACTTACACCCCTAAAACCTTCTGAACATCAATGCTTCCTTGGTTCCTACCACATATTATATACTTTCTCCTGACATTTGATCTCCCAAAGTGCAATACCTCATTATTTATCTGGATTAAACTTCTCCTGCCATTTCTCTGCATATATCTCCAACTGATCTATCCTGTTGAACCTTTTGATAAACTTCTTCACAATCTGGAACTCCATCAACGTTTACAGCATCTGTAAGCTTTGTCCAAATCATTCATGTATTATCACAGATAGAGAGTCCATGACTGATCCCGGCAGAATACCACTGGTCACGGGCCTCCAGACAGAGAAACATGCCTCCAAGACTAACCCTACCACTCTGTCTTCTGGGGCCAAATCATTTTAAATCCAATCTACCAAGTCTCTACCCATCTTTTGGATCAGCCAACTATGTACCAGACCTATTCAAGTCTTCACCTTAGTAAGCTTTTAATTACAGTGTGCACACTTCTCTTCTAATTATAATCGGTAGTGCCATCATTTGATTGTACTCAACTTACCATGTAACTATTAGCCCAGATATTTCGTCATGGTGCCTGACATTGACTACAGAGCAGTGCAAATGGGACACATTTACCAGTAATGTGAAGCCTGTGGTACAAAATTCAAGTTCAACTTTATTGTCACATGTACCAGATATAGATGGAAAATTCCCTTTTGTGAACTAATCAATCCATATATTATGCAGCAGTAAAAACACAGTACAGAAGTGGAGGGTTACAGAAAAAGATCAGTTAGAACAGACCAAAGGGAACATCATTTTACTCATGTGTGGTTCATTCAGGAGTCCGATAGCACTGGACAACAAATACTTCCAAAATGTTTGCTTCCTGAAAAAAAATTGGGGATTATGATAGACAACTTCAAGCTGGACACAAAGATAATTTCAGATTACTGTAACAAGTAGGAAGTTGGAGAAATATTAAATTAACTTTCATTAAATTTTGCACATATAATCACATAATAATGCTGACACTAGCTCAACTAAAAATCCTTTGCCGCTGGTTTTCGTTTGTACTCCACATCTGATGCCTCTCGTGTCAGTGTCCAACAATAGTCAGCCAGCATTGATGGATTCCATTTGCCTTGATATTGCTTTTCCATGGACACAATGTCCTGGTGAAACCTTTCACCATGTTCATCACTGACTGCACCAAGATCAGCCAGGGAGAAGTCCAAGTGAAATGCAGAAAATGAACTTTCAATGGCATGAATCACTTCATGTTTTATATACTTGAAGTAGACTTAAAATATGAAGGAAAACAAAAGAAAATAATAGGTAATATCTAAATAATGGTATGTGATCAGCAACTCAAAATCCATAAAATATAACTATAAGTGTGCAGGAAGAAAATCTTCATTGTACAGTGTAGCGACAGGAAAGAAACTGCTGATAAATCTGGTGATCTCAAACTTGTAATCCTTCCCCTGACAGGAGGAGGATTACAAGAGTGTTGCTGGGGTAAGATAAGTCCTTTAACATGTTAGCTGCAATGGAGTGGGAAGTACAGACAGAGTTAATGGAGGGGAGGGGATGATCCGTCCTGACAGGATTCTTTCAGTGGTGCACCTATAGAAATCTTTGAGGGATGCAGGAGAACCTTCTGTGGAAGCAGAGGTGCTGGCATGTTTCCTTGGCCACCACACGGTGTGGGTAAACCAGCACTGATCATTGGAGATATTGACTCCTCGGAACATAAAGCTGCACATTATCTCCACCATAGTGGTGTCAATGTGGACTGGGGAGTGAGCTTCATCCATCTTCCAGAAGTCTATGACCATCTCCTTACTCTATGTCCATCTCCTTATTCTTGACATTGAAGCAGAGGTTGTTGTCCTATTACCATGGCATTAGCCCTTCTATCTCCCTTTTATATTCCGAATAGACGTTTTTTTTAAAAATTCAGTCTGTGATGGTGCTGGAGTTAAGTTGTGCTTTGCCACACATTCGTGTGTCTACAGGAAACATAGAAGGGGGATGAGTGCCCAGACTTCTGAGGTCCTGATTGTGGGAGGTGCTGCCACCAATTCTCACTTATTGTGGTTACGGATCCAGCTGCAAAGGAGGGTGAGGTGGCCACAGTCACGGAGTTGGAGATGATTTTGTTTGACATGATTGTGCTGTAGATGGGCCTGTAGTCAATGCACAGCACAAGTCTGCAATGTTCCAGGGTTGACTGTTGCACCAGCAGTTGATTTGGGATGGGTCTAGGCTCGAGTTAATATGATTCATGAGCAGTATCTTGAAGGACTACACGTTAGGGCCACCAGATAGTACCATTTAGCCCCACGGTTGTTTTTCTTCAGCACTGAGATGATAGTAGTCTTCTTGAAAAAAGTGAGTATTTCTACCTGTAGGAGTGTGAGGTTGTAAATGTCTTTGAACATTCATTCCAGGTGGTCTGCATAGTCTTGTAGGGCAAGACTTTGTCTGGGCGAGTCCACACTTAGGAAGGCCAGCCTAAAGTCTGCAGTGGAGCCACAGACACAGGTGCTCCTGAGGTCGAAGTGATGTAGCCGTGGTTCATAAGCCCTACTGTTTGAAGTGAGTGTAGAATGTGTTGAGCTAACAGGAGATCAGCCCTGGTTCGCTTTATAATCCAAGTTAGCATCCCCTGCCTTCTGGTGTTTGGGACTCAGCACGCCCAGGATGTAGCAGAAACTCCTTGAGGATGGAATGGCTCATTGACACAGAGGCTGCGGATGGTTCCAATTTCATAGACTGAATGAGAATAAGAGTTTATTGCCATTTACAATCTACAGGTGCAATGAAATTCTTACTTGGCGTAGCTTCCCAGTGACACAAACTAAGTAAAATGAAGACGATATAAAGAGAAAAAAATGGTAAATATAAAAGAAAAATTAAAATTAATAATAAATATTCACAGTTGGTTGGTCAAAAAATGTATTATGACAGTACAGATTTGTGGTGGTTTTATATTAGTGAAAGGGTTCAGGCGATTCTGGGAGGGCTTTTATGAAACAGTTTTATATCCCTTAAATCTCAGTCAGATTTATAGGAGAACGAGAACAGAATCACAGCATGGAACATCGGCTGTTCGCTCCAGCTCATAAAAAGCTACAGAAGGCAGTAAATGCAGTTTGGAACATAACACAAGCTTCCCTCCACTCCGTATCTATATCTTCCACTACCTGGGAAAGGGAGTCAGCACACCGGAGGACCCAGACGTACCCTCAGGCCGAAGACTCCAGGGTGAAAGCATGCAACAACAGGCTTAGAGATCATTTCTTCCTCCATCCATCAGGCTCCTAAATGAACCCCACAACACTAGGCCCTTTCAAGCTCCCATGTAGAATGGGGTTAACCGGGAAAATTGCCCAGTTAGTGCCCCACTCAGACGGCAGCTTGAAAGGATCCGACCCGGTCAGGGTGGTCCTAATCCAACTGGGTCCCTGCCCTACCTCAGACTTGAACAGGTAAATGGCCGACCCAGTTTCGCCTGTGATGTCAGCACTTGCCTGCTGGCGTCACAGGGAAACCCCCGGCTGAAGTGCCTGTTGCGATCGGGGGGGGAGAGAGGGGTCGCTACCGCGGGGCCCAGGGTGGGTGGGGAGGGGTGGTCGCTGCCAAGGGGGGGGTCACAATCAGAGATAGTGAGGTCATTGCCATGGGGGGGAAGGGGCCATTGCCGTGGGGGGAGAGAGAGGTCACTGCTGTGGGGGGGGGGGAGAATGGTGCATCGCGAACTGCCGCTGCTGCGAATGCCACTCCGGTTCACAGTGACGGCTCAACATTCACGGCAGAGGTACGTTGCTGGGGGGCATGAGGTGCGATTGAGTGGGTGTCGATTGACGCTGGGAAGGAAAGGTTGAGAACCACCGTTCTAGACCCAATTGTTACTGAAATATTTTGCTTGAGTAAATTGTCATTGGCCCATTTCCTTTGGAGTTATGAAACAGTGCACATAACGAGTCAATTAGGTATGATTAAAACAGTGGTTTTCAAACTTTTTCTTTCAACTCATACCACCTTAAGCAATCCTTTACTAATCACAGAGCACCTATGGCATAGAGAATACTTAAAGTGGTATGTGAGTGGAAAGAAAAAGGTTGAGAACCATTGCTCTATTGGGTAAGGTGTCATGGAAAGAATGTGGCAGCAGACATGCCACCCCCCCCCCCCCCATCCTAAGATTTACAAAACAGTCCACTGATGATGTCAAAGTGAACACACTATGAGAGAACATTTGCAACATTATTGGGCTTCAGACTTTCACAAGGAGTCCCAACCCTCAGGCTGCACTGCAATTCTAACAAGAATCGGTTCCTGACCAAGAGTTGAGAACTCATTCAAGAGGTTGGTCAAGGCCAGAATTAATTCGTACCTAAGTGAAGACCTGAACCCACTGCAATTCACCTTCCACCACAATTGTTCCACAGCAGATGCAGTCTCACTGGCTCTCCACTCAGCCACTTAGACAACAGCAACAGGTTTTCATCAATTTCAGCTCAGCTTTCATCACCCTCCGTACTGGTTAGCAAGCTTTAAAACCTTGGTCCCTCTGCAACCAGATCCTTGACTTCCTCATCGGATGACCACAATACGGATCAGTAACAATGTCTCCTTGCTGACAATCAGCACAGGTGCACCTCAAGGCTGTGTGCTTAGCCCACTACTCTAATTGCTATACACCCAAGACTGTGTGGCCAGGCACAACTCAAATACCATCTACAAATAGGTTGATGACACCACGGTTGTCGGCAGAATCACAGGCGGCAATGAGGAAGCGAACAGGAGGGAGATGGCTCAGCAAGTTGAGGGTGTCACAAAAACATGCTTGAACTCAACATCAGCAAAACGAAGGAAATGATTATGGACTTCAAGAGGGGGAAGTCAGGAGAACACAAACCAGTCCTCATCAGCAATGGAGAGAGTAAAGAACTTCAAATTCTTGGGTGCTACATTTCTGAAGAACTATCCTGGGGCCTCATGAAGAAGGCTCGCCAGTTGCTATATTTCGTGAGGAGTTTGAAGAGATTTGATATGTCACAGAGGACTTGCAAATTTCGACAGGTTTACCACGGAGAGCATACTGACTGTTCACGTCACTGTCTGCTATGGAGATACCAAAACACCGGACATGAAAAGGCTAGAGAGAATTGTGAACTCAGCCAGAGCCATCAAGGGCATTGGTCTTCACTCCATTAAGGACATCTACAAGAGGCGGTAACTCCACAAAGCAGCTTCTATTGTGAAGGACCCTCACCACCCAGGCCAAGCCCTCGTCTCACTACTACCATCAGGAAAGAGTTACAGGAGCCTGAAGACAAACAACAATGTTGCAAAAACAACTATCAAATGTCTGAATGGACAATGGACCATGGACATTACGTCTTTTTTTTCTCTTCTTTTTATTTCATTTTTTTTTTAAAACAGTGTATGAACAGAAATATAATTTAGAGCAATTTTTGAACCTGTAATGCATAATAATGCAAAAAGAACAAATTTTGTGACACATATTTCTGATAATAAACCTGATTGGATTCTTATTCTAATTCCAGTATATTTTTCAATGAGCATCAGTACAGTCAGTTTCAGTGATTTGAAAACAATTGTTCATTTGACAGAGACATGAAAAATGACTCTTCTTCAAGCAACAGCAAGTAATAAAGATAGATTTTTTAGAAGTGCGGAATTACTTGAATGATACCTTTGTGGTTCAAGTTAATAACCCAGGAGAGAAGAAATGCTAATTGTAGATGTACACATTTGCAGTCATTGTTTTGTTTTGCATTTCATTATCATATAGAAATGATTTACCAGCCTGTCTTATCCTTCTGCCTTTGATAACTGTTGCCAATCCTCTCTCCCTCACAATTCCTCATAGTTTATCAATCCTTTCATTATCATTATCCAAAATATTGTTCCCTTGTAGCAGATCACCGGAGGCTTAATCAAACTGGCTCGGGAGGTTTCGAGTGACGACATGACGTCAAATGCGGTGATGCCATTTGGAATGCGCGGGGTTTTCAAAAGCTGCGCGTGACTGTTTGACTAAACGATTTTTACTGAACTGTGACACAGTTGCCACACAGATGACCCGATGGGCCCCAATGTATTTTTGACCCAACGCGGTTTTGTTCTAACTGCCTGTCTTTTGGACCCCTGAACCTGAAGTTTGGTTCAGGCGGGCTGAGGCACAGTTCCACATTCGCAAGGTAGAAGTGGATGCCACTAAGTACTGCAGGAGCAGCTTGGAAAATTGGTCCCAGTTCCCAGTTCCCACATCAAGGCATGGAACAATGACACCCTTCATCCCAAAGGAACACCAGGACTGTGAGTTTGTGCTTGTGCTTGAGGGTGCCCATATTCCACCCTTTCAGAGTCTGTATGAAGGCCCCTTCAGAGTGCTATGAAACAATCGTACAACTTCTGTACTGGACATTGCGGGTGGTGGGGGGGGGGGGGGGCATCCAGAAACATTTACAATTGTCTGACTAAAGCCCACTCATCTCAACCACAAACCACGATGCAAAGACACAGATGATCGCCCAAGAGCAGAGGTCAGTCATAGTACAAGAGGTTTAGCCTCTTATTGCTGGTTCTTGGGTGGGGGAGGTGGGAGTGAGTGTCCATTTAGCAGCTCATCAAATAATTAATCGAACCAGCTTGCGAGATTCCATTTGAAGTCATGAAGCCAAAATGTAATGACATAATTTAGAACACACAAGGTTTTAAAAAGCTGCACATGACTGTTGGAGTAAACGAGTTTTACTGAATTCGACTCGACTACGTCTGATCATTTTCTCATTCTTCATTTCATACTGTTGCTACACCCTTTTCATTAAATGCTTATTGTGAGTGTAAATTGTTTAATGTTCACGATGCCCAAGATTTGCACAAGGTTTAATGAGTACCGTAATAATTTCATACCAAAGAAGGGATGAGCTACCTCCTCTGGTTCCTGGTCAAATCCTGTTCACCTCTGCTGTCTTTGCCTGGTCCAATACATCTCTAAGAACCCTATCCCACTGACTCTAACCTCGTGTGAATCTCCATTTTTCCACATATCACCACTTTAGGACAGAAGAATAAAGGTTTTGCAGAAGGATATGTTTTTAAGAAGCTTCTTGGAGCGAGGTAGAGAGGTGGAAAAAGTTTGGGAGGGGCAGTGTTATAGATGGCCGAAAGTGGTGGAAGAACGGAATTCAGAGATATATTAAATCAAGATGCCAAGGTCATAGGCTCAGAGTTCTTGGGGAGGGTTATTAGGCTGGACAAAATTACAGAGACTTTAAGGCCTGGAAGGATTTGAACAAAGAAAAAGATCTCTCTTGCATAGAGCAGTGGTTCTCAACCTTTTTCTTTCCGGTCACATACCACTTTAAGCATTCCCTATGCCATAGGTGCTCTGTGATCAGTAAGGGATTGCTTAAGATGGAATGTGGGTGGGAAGAAAAAGTTTGAAAACCACTGTTTTAATCGTACTTAATTGACTCATTATGTGCACGGTTTCATAACTCCAAATGAAATGGGCCAATGACAATTTTTCTCAAGCAAAATATTTCAGTAACAATTGGGTCTAGAGCAGTGGTTCTCAACCTTCCCTTCCCACTCACATACCACCTTAAGCAATCCCTTACTAATCACAGAGCACCGATGGCATAGGGATTACTTAAAGTGGTATGTGAGTGGAAAGAAAAAGGTTGAGAACCACTGCAATAGAGATTTTGGAGAGCTGTGTTAAGTGCTCATAAGTGAGGTGGTTAAAAAAAACACACTTGGAGAATCAAAGTAAGTCATCTGATAAAGCCTGCAAAAGGATTCGTAATTTACTGCAATGCAACATCAGTCACCTCTCTCTCTCTCTCTCTCTCTCTCTCTCTCTCTCTCTCTCTCTCCAACGTTCTATTCGACGTCCTTTGTTATCAGTTAAAGAACTGAACTTGGATATTGAACTCTGAGATTGAATTTTGTGGACTGTATTTTTTGGACTGACGACTGACTGACCTGGGGTGTTTAGGGATTTTTTTCTTTTTGAATATTGGACACAGACTGTAATGGTCTGGGTTTTCCACACACACACTGTTTATAAATATATGATATCTGTATATTTGCTATAGATACTTATAGTGGGGTTAATTGTGTTAAGACATTACATTGTTAATCCTTCACACTTTGAAGGATGGGAGGAAATTGGAGCACCTCCTACGCAGACACAAAGAGAAACCCAGTCACTGGCGCTGTAACAGCATTGCACTAACCACTATACTAACCATGCCGCCCAAGGTTGAAGACCCTTCATCATGACTGGACTCCTCCAATCAAGCAGTCTGAATCTGAAATATTAATAGTTTCATTATCCACAGATGCTGCCTGATCTTCTGAGTGCTTCCAGCATTTTCAACTGAGATTAGCCTGCATCACCTTCCCTCCAATACTTTATGTCCAACATTGGACATGGGAACATTGCTTGTGTCCCTTCCAGCCCTGATATTGTTGGGTTAAATGTCTGAGATCCACTGGCACAGCACAGGCCCCCTCAAGCTACACATTAGAAAGTACTTCACCTATTGCTTTATGAAATTTACATGACAGGCAAAGTTTTTTTTAAATGAAACACATCACACAAAAAGAAATCCAGAAATGATAAACAGAAGGTGATGACTTGATGTTCAAGAAGATTGATGAACTCCCTCTGGATAAATCAATCTACCGTCAACTTGCCATTAGACAGCTCTGTCCTAAGGCAGTTACAAATTACTGCCACTTATTTCTATCTTCAGAACACCAACAGATATTTTGACGTCAGATGGGTTTTAGTGCTTTTTGTACTGAATTTTTCTTACATTTTCAACAGAGTCGTCGAGTTATATGTTACAGAAATTGACCCTTTGGTCCATTATGTCCATGCCAACTTTTAAGCTGAGCTACGCTAGAGTCATACCACATGGAGCAGGCCCTTCCCCACTCATCCATGCTCACCAGGTTAGCATTCTGGGCTAGTCCCATTTGCCTGCTTTTGGTTCATCTCCTTCTCAACCCTTTCTATCCATATAACTGCCCATGCCTTTTAAATAAACCTTTGCACAGGCTTCCTATGGCATTCTTGTGAAGCTCACTTTCCGAAATGGGCCGCACTCTCCACAAAAAAAGTTATTCCTCAGGATACTCTAAATTTCCCCTCTCACATTAAACCCATATCCTTTAGTTCCAGAATTGTCTACCCTGTGAAACAGAGTGTATTCACATGATCCCTTCCCCTCATGATTTTATAAATG
This sequence comes from Narcine bancroftii, assembly GCF_036971445.1. NCBI lineage: Eukaryota > Metazoa > Chordata > Chondrichthyes > Torpediniformes > Narcinidae > Narcine > Narcine bancroftii. The sequence continues at coordinate 465,833,733 of NC_091469.1, forward strand.
TCTGTAAGGCCACCGTTCTGTCTAGCATGCTCTCGTGAATAAAGACTCAGCATATCAAATCTCTCCTTATAATTCAATCCTCTGGTCCCAGCAATAGCCTAGCAAATCTATTCTGCACTCTTCCCAACTGATTGAAATCTTTCCAATAGCTGGACAACCAGAACTGCACACTGTTCTCCAATGTGATTGCACCTTCGTCTTGTTCATCAGCTGTATCAAGAAGTCCCAATGTTTGTATTCGGCAGCCTATCCATAAACCTTCTTTAGCACCCTGTTCATCTGAGTTTCCAATTTCAGGGAACTTATCTCCTGTAACCCCTGGCAGGGCAGAACTTGGACCAGAGGTTCTCAACCTTTTTCTTTCTTCTCACATACCAGTTTAAGTATTCCTTATGCCATAGGTGCTCTGTGAATGGCAGGAGATAAGAATTGCCATGATACTGGTGAAATTGGAGGAGTGAGAAGTGAGATTGGACTGTGAAACAATGTACTTTCCTGAACATATACACATACACTTAGAATTAGAAGGGGATTTAGTTAAGTTAATAGTAATAAGTTAGTTTGATCTTGAAATGTTAAAAGAAAATTAAAAGCAATTTTTGTTTATGTATCCATTTGCCTTGATGTATTTCTATTGCTTCTGGGCTTTGGAGTCCTCTGGGCTCATAACAATAGAAAACAATAGTGAACCTAGCACTGACCGCTACAGAGCACCACTCAGGCCTCCAATCAGAAAACAACCCTCCTCTACTACTTTAATTTTGTCCGGGCGCCTACCTACATTTTGCTCATACATTGATGAAAGGCTCAAGCCCAGAACATTGGTTATGTATCTTTATCTTTGCTATATAAAGCGCACTGTTTGACCTGCTGAGTTTCTCCAGCATTGTGTTTTTATCTATTTTACTATCCTCTGTCCCACTCAGCTAGTTTTGAATCCAATTAACCATTTCAGTTTGGTTTCCATGTGATTTTAACCTTGCAGATTAACCTGCCAACCAGGTTAAGTCCACATCTACAGAATCTGTTTTGTATTACCATCTGCAATAATTCAAAATCTTTAATCAACAATATGATTTATAACTCACTTCCAGACCCCCCTGGTCCACATCAGTGGTGCTGAGATAAAGATGGTAGACAGCTTCAAGTTCCCTGGGATAAGCATGGGCAGTGATTTAACCTGGTCCACCCGTCTCAATGCAACGGCAAAGAATGTGCACCAGTGCCTCCACTTCCTCGGAAACCTGAGGAAATCTGCCTGAACCACTCCCATGGGTGCAAAATTGAAAGCACCCTATCAGGCTGCATCTCTGAGTGGTGTGGGAACTGAGCTGCTCAAGATTGAAAGGGTTTTTTTTACTCCCTCTGATCCCGCTTGGCCCGTTGAGTTCCTCCAGCTCTCATTGCATTTGGCTTCAGATTCCACCATCTGCAATGTATCTCTGACGTAATAAAAGCCACACTCTGTTGAACCTCCTCCCTCCCCCTCGCTCCAATCAGGAAGAAGATTCAGCAGTATGAGATCACATACCACTAGATTCAAGGAGAGTATCTCCCACATTATCAGACTCTTGAACAAATCCCCAAATAATACATTTCTGTTCCCTTTCCTCCATATCTTTGCACTCTGTACTGTGTCTTACCTGTGTACTACGTAGGAGCTGTCCAACTGGTCTGCTCAGAAAACCTGTCATTGCAACTTTTATGCTTGTGACAAGAAACTTGAACTTCAGCTTCTGAACAAAAGTGTCGGAAAACATGTCTCAGCTTGGTGACACTAAACATGTCTCATGTGTTGTACTCTGCCTGAGTTTCAATCCATAGAGAAATAGAAGGTACATTTTGTGCCATTGACTGGGGATGACTTCCTTGGAAAGTTTTGCAAGTATTGAATTTAATGTCATTCTCATCATTCTTTCTCTTTGGCTTGGCTTCGCGGACGAAGATTTATGGAGGGGTAAATGTCCACGTCAGCTGCAGGCTCGTTTGTGGCTGACAAGTCCGATGCGGGACAGGCAGACACGGTTGCAGCGGTTGCAGGGGAAAATTGGTTGGTTGGGGTTGGGGGTTGGGTTTTTCCTCCTTTGTCTTTTGTCAGTGAGGTGGGCTCTGCGGTCTTCTTCAAAGGAGGTTGCTGCCCGCCGAACTGTGAGACGCCAAGATGCACAGTTTGAGGCGATATCAGCCCACTGGCGGTGGTCAATGTGGCAGGCACCAAGAGATTTCTTTAGGCAGTCCTTGTACCTCTTCTTTGGTGCACCTCTGTCACGGTGGCCAGTGGAGAGCTCGCCATATAACACGATCTTGGGAAGGCGATGGTCCTCCAATCTGGAGACGTGACCTACCCAGCGCAGTTGGATCTTCAACAGCGTTGATTCGATGCTGTCGGCCTCTGCCATCTCGAGTACTTCGATGTTAGGGATGAAGTCGCTCCATTGAATGTTGAGGATGGAGCGGAGACGACGCTGGTGGAAGCGTTCTAGGAGCCATAGGTGATGCCGGTAGAGGACCCATGATTCGGAGCCAAACAGGAGTGTGGGTATGACAACGGCTCTGTATACGCTAATCTTTGTGAGGTTTTTCAGTTGGTTGTTTTTCCAGACTCTTTTGTGTAGTCTTCCAAAGGCGCTATTTGCCTTGGCGAGTCTGTTGTCTATCTCGTCATCACTTCAACTCCATTAAAAGGAGAGTGTCTTTTTCAGGCAACCTCAAGGGAGAGGATTAGTATCTCCTGGAGCCTTTCCAGTGTTTGCATCGGGTGCTTGTGTTTAGAATCTCCTGGAAGCTTTATCGTGTTTGCACTGTATGTGTTGGCCAGAGAACTCTAGCATTATGACTGGTAACCCTAATGTAATGATAAGTTGTCTATGTGGGAAGGAAGGAAGGAAGTCAGAATTAGAAAATAGTGTAGGATATCTTCCCTCTCAAATCTCACCCTAATGAGCCCATGTTGTTTTGTCCCCGAGATTTTTTTCCCAACATCTCCTAATTTCTTTGATTTTTATTATCCCTGAATATTAAAACTCAAATCACCCTTAACACCTAAATTGCAGAGAAACAAGATTCCAAGTGGGAGTCCTTTACTCAAATTACTTTAATTTTGATAATCTACATTATTTAATCATTTGTTAAATTTACTGAGGCATCCACAACATGTAAGTAGGAACTTCTGACCAAAATAAAAAGGAACAGTGATAAATTTTAAATTTAAATTTAGATATACTGCATGGTAATAGGCCATTTTGGCCTACGAATCCATGGCGCCCAATTTACATCCAATTAACCTCCACCCTGGTACGTTTTGAACTGTGGGAGGAAACTGGAGCCCTGGGGAAAACCAACCCAGAAACAGGGAGTATGTACAAACTCCTTCCAGACAGTGTGGGATTTGAGTCCTAGTCCCAATTGCTGGCACTGTAAAAGCTTTGTGCTAACCTCTACACCAACTTTACCACCCCATCTGTGACACGCCATCACATGCAATGAACGTGGTTGGTCCAACTTCCTTCATCAGCATTTCCACCTTCTCCCCATAACCCTGTCCATGGCAGATCTACTCCATCTCCCGTTATATGCAAGTTTTCCATGGCCCTCAATTCAGTGATCCTTCAAAAATGTATTGACTTTCTCCAACCTCTGAGACCCCCCCCCCCCCACAATAGAGAATTCCAGAGATTCAACATCCGCTGCATGAAACAATTGCTGGCTCTCATCTTATATCAGTCTGAACGAAGGACTTTGGGATGAAGCGTCAACCATTCTTTTTCTCCCGCAGATGTTTTTTGACCTACTGGCTTCCTCCAGCAAATTGTATTTGCTTCAGGATCCAGCATCTATCATTTCCTGTGTGTCCACAGTTTTTGAACACTCGATCCTTTCCTGATGAAGAATTTCTGCTCCTAACCTCTCCCATGGTTAGAGACATTCTCCTCACATTTACTGTCATGTCCCCAATGGACATAGAGTTTCAATCAGATTGATTCTCCTTCTCCCAACTCTAATGAGTACAAATACAATTTGTTCAGCCCTTGCTCATGGGACAATCCCTCCAAAACTGGCATCCCACCTCCAAACCTGGCATCCCACCTCCAAACCTGGCATCCCACCTCCAAACCTGGCATCCCACCTCCAAACCTGGCATCCCACCTCCAAACCTGGCATCCCACCTCCAAACCTGGAATGGTTTACAGATAATAGGGTTAGTGTAGCGGTTAGCGCCACACTGTTACGGTGCCAGTGATCAGGACTGGGGTTCGAATCCCACACTCTCTGCAAGGAGTTTGCACGTTCTCCCCATGTCTGTGGGGGTTTTCCCCACGTTCTCCAGTTTCTTCCCACCATTCAAAATGTACCAGGGATTGTAGGTTAATTGGATGTAATTGGGCTGCATGGACTTGTGGGCCAAAAGGACCTGTTATTGTGCTTTATATCCACATTTTCTTTTTAAAAATAAACCTGGCATCTTGGCTCCAAACCTGTAATCCTGTCATCAAACCATCTCCAGACAAAGATACAGTCTCTTTACATTAATAACAAGAGGACAAAACCATTTCACAGTTTTTACACATACAGCATCACTCATGTTTTGTTGAAAGATATTTATACTCCAACTCCTTGAAATAAAACCCATAATCCCATTAGTATCTCTGATTACCTGCCGCACCAGTATGCTGTCTTTTTATAGGAACATAGGAACATACGAAGTAGAAACAGGAGTAGGCCATAAATGGCCCATTGAGCCTGCTCCACCATTCAATACGATCATGGCTGATCTGATTTATGACCTAACTCCACCTACCTGCCTTCTCCCCATATCCCCTAATTCCTCTATCATGTAAAAATTGATCTAACCGAATTTTAAATATGTTTAATGAGGCAGCCTCAACCATTTCCCTGGTTAGAGAATTCCAAACATTCACTACTCTCTGGGAAAAACTATTTTTCCTCATCTCTGTCCTAAATCTACTTCCCCGAATCTTGAGACTGTGTCCTCTCGTTTTAGTTTCCCCGGCTAGCTCAAAAAACCTTCCTACATCTATCCTATCCATACCCTTCATAATCCTATATGTTTCTATAAGATCTCCTCTCATTCTTCTGAACTCGAGCGAATACAATCCTAGACGATTTAATTTTTCATCATAAGTCAACCCCTTCATCCCAGGGATCAATCTAGTAAACCTCCTCTGGATCATCTTCAAAGCCAGTATATTCTTCCTCAAATATAGAGACCAGAACTGGAAACAGTACTCCAGGTGCAGTCTCACCAGTACCTTATACAGTTGCAACATTACCTCCCTATTCCTGAATTCAATTCCTCTAGCGATGAAGGCCTTCTGCAACCTAACTTTTTGCGATTCATGCACAAGCACTCCCAAGTCCCTCTGCACAACAGCATGCTGTAGTTTTTCACCCTTTAAATAATATTCAGCTCTTTTATTTTTCTTGCCAAAGTGGATAACTTCACACTTACTAACATTGTACTCCATCTGCTAGACCTTTGCCCACTCATCCACCTTAACTATATACCTCTGCAGACTCCACATCCTCATTACAATTTGCTCTTCCACTCAATTTGGTGTCATCCGCAAACTTGGCTACACCACAATTTGTTCCCTCCTCCAAGTCATCAATGTAAATGATTAACAGTTGTGGGCCTAACACTGACCCCTGCGGCACCTCACTTACCATTCTCTGCCAACCTGAAAAACTCCCATTTATCCTGACTCTCTTCCTCCTGTCAGACAACCAATTTTCAATCCAGGCCAATATACTTACCCAGACTCCATTTTGCTGTAACTTACTGAGAAGTCTCTTGTGCGGCACCTTATCAAACGCTTTCTGGAAATCCAAATATACAACATCAACCTGTTCCCCTCTATCCACCGCACCCATTATATCCTCAAAGAATCCTAAAAAGTTTGTCAAACAAGATCTTCCCTTTCTAAAACCATGCTGCGTCTGCCTGATTGAACCCTAACATTCCAAAAGTTTCACTATTTCATCTTTAATGACGGTTTCAAGCATTTTTCCAACTACAGACGTCAAACTAATTGGCCGATAATTTCCAATCTTCTGCCTACATCCCTTCTTAAAAAGTGGTGTGACATTTGCTGTCTTCCAATCTGCCGGGACCTGCCCAGAATCCAAGGAATTTTGGTATATGACCACCAATGCATCAACTATAACTTCTGCCATTTCCTTCAGAACCCTTGGATGCATATCATCAGGACCAGGTAATTTGTCTGGCTTTAGTCCCATTAGTTTCTCCATCACTACTTCCTTTGTAACAATTATTTTATCAAGGCCCTCCCCAACATTCGCATCCTTAACTCCGCACTTGGGCATGCTGGACGTGTCTTCCACCGTGAAGACTGACACAAAATATTTGTTTAATGCCTCGGCCATTTCCTCATTTTTTTGCAACCAGTTTTCCTTTCTCATCCTCCAAGGGTCCTATGTTAACTCTGGCCTCCCTGTTCCGTTTTATATATTTATAAAATTTTTTGCTTTCTGTTTTTATATTTTGTGCCAATTTACTTTCATAATCCTTTTTCCCATTTCTTATTACCCGCTTTGTAACCCCTTGTTGTCTCTTAAAGTTTTCCCAATCTTCCAGTTTCCCACTGCTCTTTGCAGCTTTGTACACCTGCGCCTTCAATTTTATACTCTCCTTTATTTCCTTTGTTAACCACGGTTGATTTTTCCCTCTCTTGCTGCCCTTTTTCCTGACCGGAATATATTTTTGTTGAGCATTACAAAATATTTCTTTGAAAATCTTCCACTGTTCCTCAACTATTTCATCAATTAACCTGTGCTCCCTGTCCACTCTGCCCAATTCCTCCCTCATCCTATGGTAGTCACCCCTGTTTAAGTATAATATATTAGTTTTAGATCTAACTATTTCCCCTTCCATCTGAATGAGAAATTCAATCATACTATGATCGCTATGCCCAAACCTTCACCCCCACCAACAAGAAAGCATACCAATGCCTCTACTTTCATAGAAGACTAAGCATGTTCCCCGGTGCACCATCAAAAGCATACTTGCCGGATGAAGGACTGCGTGGTACGGGAGCTGCTCTGCTTAAGAAACTACAGAAAGTAGTGAATACAGCTCAGAATATAATGAAAACTTTCCTCCCCTCCATGGACCACATTCACATCACCCACTGTCTTGGAAGGGAACATACTGAAAGACCCATCTCAGACTAGGCATTCTCTTCTCCCTTCATTTTTGGGTACAAGAGTTATGAGTGTGAAAGCATGCACCAACAGACTTAAAGACAGTTTCTTCCCTAAAGCCATCAGGCCTCTGATTGAACCACATAAGTGTTCTCACGCTGCCCTTGTTTGGTGCTAATTGATCTTCGTTTACAGTGTAATCCTACGCTCTGTAAATTGTTCTCTGTACACGCTATATGTAATGCTAGATACCTTGATGCTCTGATCATAGAAGAACCCTTCTCACTGTACTAAGATTTATTTTGTGATTAATGAACTTAAACTTAATTTTCTCTTTAGCCTTCTCAGTTGATTTCTCCAACTCCCTGTTTGAAATCTCCTCTTGTCATTGGGATATCTTTTTGCTTGGATTTATGAATTGTTCCATTTCATATCTGGAGGAGATCATTGTTAACTATTTGCCCAGTCCATCTCTTTAATCAGTAATCTAATTTTAACTTACATTTAATGCAATTGTTTCATACCTCAAGCTGATTACTGAATGTAAGGGGACAGGTGCCAATTAGTACATGTACATCAAGGATTTTGTCGAGTAAACTTGAGTGAACCTCAGTTGGGGAACATGGTTAAAGCAGCCGTTTTCTGGCAAAGATGCAAGTGAATATGAAGGAATTGCAAATGCACATTAGTAACTTACTTCATAGTGGCAGAAGATAATGCAAACTTATTGGCAAACTCATGTCCTGAGCACTGAATATTATAGACTGGAGCATTTCAAAGAATTTGTATTGGGAAGGGTTGTGGCTGTCATGTGATAGCACTGACCACCCCCCCCCCCCCCCCCACTCCTCCCTACCTAGTCAGAGGAGACACCAGCTGCCAATCAAGGTTTGGTTCCGCCCCACCTATTAGTGCACACTTGCCTGATCTGGACTCTCCAGCCTGTCTGTATTTGGCCTTGGGCTGTTGTAATTAGATTAACCCTCCTGACACTGAGCCATTGGGTCCTGCTGATGACCCACCAGTACTATAAAGGTGCCATGTGTTCTTTGTTCTCTCTTTTTCACCAACTTGGGACGACTGTTTCACTCCAGGCCTGTGGAAGGGTGCTGGAGAAACTGTTGGTAAGATGTGCACTGTTAAAAGGGTTGGGAGTATTTAATTAGTGTCCCTTGAAACATAGAGCCATGCCTGCACTGAGTCAAGGGTTGGTGGGATGTTGTCGTGATTTTTTTCCATGATCATTGTACCAGTCCATTGTGTGTATATTTTGTTCCCATGCTATTTTTCCCCATGTTTGTTATTAATTGTCTGCTATTACTTTCCCATGGTTGTGTGTATGTGTTTCTTGCATCTGTTACTATTTCCCACCCTTCTAAATTCTAAATAGAATCCTTCCCCATCAAAACTGTGAGTCCAGAGTCCTTGCTTTTGAAACCTACCAAACCTGTTTTCTCACTCACAACAGTAATGGAACTGAAAGGGATTTGCAAAATAATTTTTCAGAGGGTGAATTTGCAGAGAGCCATTTTTTTCAACGCATTGGCTAATTGTCCAATTGGTTAATGTTAAATTTCAGTTTAAGTGTTATTTGCCATATTTTACCTGGCAGAGTGAGAAAGGTTTCTCCTGTGAGCAGCTTCACATTAACATACATATTGATATATAAAGTGAAAAAACAAGAGCATAATTACAGAGTATAGAGTTCTAATAATAAACAAAGATCATTTGAGACCTTGCAAGGTTAGCATGGTAGTACTATTGTGGGGTTCATTCAGGAGCCTGTTGGGTGCAGGGTAGAAACTTTCATAAATCAAGGTATTCAGGAAAGGAGTTGGCAGGTTATGGTAAAGTTGTAGGAGACATTAGTGAGACCAAATTTGGAGTGTTTTGTGTAGTTTTGGTGACATAACTACAGGAAATCTATCAATAAGATAGAAAGAGTGCAGAGAAGATTTTCTAGGATGTTTCCTGGACTTCAGGAGTTGAATTACAGGGAAAGGTTAAATAGGTTAGGATTTTATTCCCTGGAGTGTAGAAGAATCAGGGGAGATTTGATAGAGGCATTTTTCCACTGAGGGTAGGTGAGCTACAAACCAGAGGACATGGGTTAAGGGTGAAAGGGAAATGTTTGGGGGTAACATTAGGGGAAACTCTTCAGAGTGGTGGGAGTGTGGAATGACCTGCCAGCTGAAGTGGTGAATGTGGGCTCAAGTTTAATATTTAAGAGAAATTTGGACAGGTACATGAATGGGAGGGGTATGGAGGACCATGGACTGGGTGCAGGTCAGTGGAACTAGGCAGATTAATAGTTTGGCACAGATTTGAAGGGGTGAAGGACCTATTTTTCTGTGCTGTTATGTTCTCTGGTTCGAAACTATACATAAGCTGTTGCTTCGAGTTCACGCTCTTAAGCTGCAATACATTCTGTAACATTTGTGACAAATATACACTTTAAGGCTCAAAGACAGCGTGACTGAGTCAAGAACACCTATGAGCTCTACTTCAGTTGTAAAATTGTTGACCACGACAAACCCTACTCACATTTGTTGTGCAGCCTGTGAGCTTGGCTCAGAGGATCATTAAGAGATTTAACATGCTAAATTGATGTAATATTTCTCCATCTTCTGGCTGTGAGCCTTTAACTGGTCATGAGTGGGGGTTCTCCATGCTGGCAGCAGCTTCCCTTCTTCCAGTGTCACCACTACCCCCTTCATTTTGCTCTCAGAAGGGTGAGGGATGTTGTTGAAGGTGAGGGTATCCCCAGCATCTCATGTTGTTATGAAAAATGGGTTTCGTCCAACTGCAAAGAACAGATGGAGCGGTGTAAAAGCTGGGACAGGTTCAGCTTTATCTCAATGTTCCTGACTTGGTGCCCACAGAGGCAGGGGGACGTGAGGAAAGCAGCTTTTAAAAGCTGAATAGTGTGACTACTTTCCAAATTTAAGTTAAACTGCTTAAAATGATATGAATCTATGACGTGTGGTATCATTGGGCAACAATTTTTTTCAGAACATTTTCTTCCTGAAAAAAAATCAGGATTATGATAGACAACTTCAAGCTGTAAAATTGGATTTACTGTTATCGTGTTGGATAGTGAGATTTTGGGGGATATCTTCACTTTCAATAACATCCCTCACCCTGAATGAGGTAGTGGCGACACTGAAAGAAGGAAAGCTGCTGCCAGCACTGAGAACCCCACTCATGACCTGTTAAAAGGCTCACAACTAAAACAATCCAAAATGAAGGTCACCAGCAAATTGTCGGAGCAATATTCCATCCCCGCAATCTCCAACCAGAGGGAAATAATAATGTCCTCCAATTTCCATTAATCCTCTTCCCCCATCTCTCTTAACCTCACCACTGTCTCCTTTTCTCCAGCTCCCTCCCCCTTCCCTTCTTTCTCTAATCAGAGACAGTGAGGAAGATTACCCTAGATTAAAAGGTGATTTAGGAAGGCTGGAGGTGTGGGCTGAGAAATGGCTGATGGAATTTAATACAGATAAGTGTGAGGTGTTACATTTTGGAAAGGCAAATCTAAATAGGTCATATGCATTAAATGGTAGGCTATTGAGATGTGCAGAGCAACAAAGGGATTTAGGAGTGATGGTAAATAGTACCCTCAAGGCTGATACTCAGGTAGATGGTGTGGTGAAGAAGGCGTTTGGAATGTTGGCCTTCATAAATCGGAGTATTGAATTCAAGAGTAGGGAGGTTATGATGATAGTACTCCAAATTTGGAGTACTGTATACAGTTTTGGTCACCAAATTATAGGAAAGATAAACAAAATAGAGAGAGTGCAGAGAAGGTTCACGAGAATGTTGACAGGATTTCAAGGTTTGAGTTATAGGGAAAGGTTGTGCAGACTAGGGCTTTTTTCTCTGGAGCGTAGAAGATTGAGGGGGGACTTGATAGAGGTGTTTAAGATTTTAAAAGGGACAGACAGAGTAAATGTGGATAGGCTTTTTCAATTAAGAGTTGGGGAGATTCAAACTAGAGGACATGGTTTAAGATTGAAGGGGGAAAATTAAAAGGGGAACATGAGGGGAAATTTCTTTACGTAAAGGGTGGTAGGGATGTGGAATGAGCTTCCGGCAGACGTAGTTGAGGCGGGATCATTGGTTACATTTAAGGAAAGACTGGATAGTTACATGGAGAGGAGAGGACTGGAGGGGTATGGACCGGGTGCTGGTCAGTGGGACTAGGAGGGTGGGAATTTGTTACGGCATGGACTAGTAGGGCCAAACTGGCCTGTTCTGTGCTGTAAGTGGTTATGTGGTTACTCTTCTTAGTCCTCTGTCCTCCTGCCCAATCACCCCAGCTTCTTTCTCTCTCGCCTACATCTTGTCTGCTTTCCTGAATTCCTCCTCCTCCCTCTTCCCACCTTTTTTGTGCAGGCATCTGCCCATTTCTGCTGGTGCCTGACACAGGCCCCAGGCTCGAAACACTGGTTACCCTTTACTTCCCCTGGATGCAGCATGACCTGCTGAGATTCCCCAGCATGTGTGTATTGCAATACCCCATCACCTGTAGATTTTCTTGTTCAACAACCAGAAGAAGCACAACATCATGAATGAAGGGAGACACAGGGCTCTCCGGCACCAGATTTTAATAAAGCCTTTTGACTTTTGTTACCAGGGTTTGTTTCTGAAACACATAATTCTGCTTCTTTACCTTCCATCACTGTAATATGGACAAATCTAGTTGTCGACCTGTGCTCTTCTGCTCAATACAATGACATGCAAGCAAAATCAAATAGCCTTCTATCATAAGGTTGCACAGCTCGGAGAGATGCCGCTGCCTCGCGGTGCCAGAGAGACACGGGTTCAATCCTGATCTCGGGTACTGTCTGTGTGGAGTTTGCCTGTTCTTGGACTCCTCCAAGGGCTCTCACTCCCGCATGCTAGCGGCACATAGGTGGGTGTGTTTATTGGCCACTCTATGGAGCCTGTCACATGTAGGTGAGTGGTGGAATCTGATGGGAGCTGATAGGAATCCAGAGAATAAAAATGGTGTTGGTGTAAGATTACCATCAACGGTCAGCACAAACTTGAGGGGCCTGTCTCCATGAAACGTGATAGCTAATAGGTGATGCCAAGATTTTTTTTTAGCAGGCTCCCTGGACATCACCCTACTGCATAAAATACTGCACAGGATCTTGCCAATGGTCATGGTACATTTGAGAGTAGGCATTTTAGTCCACAATATTTAACTTTTTTGAAAGCAAATGCCAACAGCTCATTGTCTATAATCTCAACTTACTGATAGTTACATTTTTGTTTGCACATACAACACAATAACAGCCCTTTCGGTCCAAAAGCCCATGCCCTCCCAATTACACCCAATTGACCTACAACCCCAGTATGTTTTCAAATGGGAGGAACCCCACACAGAAACAGGAAGACTGTAGAAACTCCTAACAAACAGCACTGGATTCAAACCTGTGTCGCTGGCTCTGTCACAGCATTGCGCTAATCGCAACACTAACTGTGCCACCCAGCATACCAGGACAAATTCAGCAAAATGATGTTAAGACCCATGGAGTGAATTATAAATTGCCTCAGGAAGTCAAAGTATCTGAGCGATTGTATTTTCTGGTCACTTGAATTAATGACCTTGATGATCTGTAATTTCCACATTACAGGAAGGATGTGGAAGCTACGGTGAGGGTGCAGAGATTTACCAGCATTGATTTACCTGGATTGAAAAATCAGTCTTATGAGGCAAGGTTAGCAGAGCTGGGACTTTTTTCCTTTGGAGCGTAGAAGAGAGGAGACTTAATAGAGATCTACAAAATTGAGAGGTGTAGATAGGATGGACAGCAGGTGCCTGTTTCCCAGGGTAGGAATAGCAGACAGAGGACATATTTACAAAATGAAGGGAGGAAGGTTTAGGGGAGACGTCAGGGGTAAGTTTTTTTTTCATGCAGAGAGTTGCGGGTTCCTGGAATGCCTTGCCAGGGATGGTGGTGGAAGGCTGAAATATTAGAGGCATTTAAGAGACTTGTAGACGTGCACGTGGATGGAAGAAAAATAGAGGGATTCTGGGTTGGGAGGGTTTAGTACTTTTTTTAACGGAATATGTGTCAGTGCAAAATCAAGGGTAGAAGAGCCTGTATCCATTTTCTGTGATTCTGAAATTGAGCCCCACCGGTGTCTGTACATTTGAATCCAGTTTTTATACAGCTGCTCTCCTCAAAAATATTGCTGTAAACTAAGCATAGTACAAATGATATTTATTTTTCATAAAGTCTTATCAGATCGAAAGGGCAATGTATATTGCTCCCACAAGAAATTATTGAAAGGCTTATGCTTTGCCGCAAGGGATGCTTAAATAAGTGGAGAATTCGGAAGAGTCATGGATTAAGGAAAGGAATGTAATGGAGTGGCAGGAAAATGGGAAATGCAAGATCAACCTATCAAGGGAAGTGTAATTTCAAAGAGAGGAAAGATAAGTCGAGCTGTTGCTTTCCTCCCACGTGGTCTTTATTTCTTTCCTTTCAACCGCTCACATATTTCCTGATAGTACATGCATATTGTTGTTGCAATTAAATCTGTTTTATTATTATGCCCTGCTTTTGATTCATATCATCCACAATCCAAGTAAAATACAATTGAAGAGACTTAAATAACAGGTTTGCAGTTTTCTACAATGGACTATTCCCCTGGAAAAGCTTTCAAATAAATTGGAGACCAAACTCTGAAATAAAACATCCCAATGAAAATGCTGAACTTTATTGCACTCATTATTCATTACTGGTGGAGGGCAGAAAGTGCAATAATGTTTGACGACTTCCAATCTAAGAAACACAAAGGCAAAGCTGCTGTTGACGTTGATCTTCACGGAAAGGTTGAGCATATCTCCAGTGACCTCGAGTGACAGCGCCCAACCCCGAGTGTGAAAGAACACACACTATCAAAGACTGATCTGCTTCACTTCGTATTTCTTGCTCTCTCCGAATGAAATTCAGACTTTGTGCCAGTTTGTCCTCTATAGGGATGAGAATTCTTTTCACCTTCTAATTTATTGAAGTCCTGATGCAGTCCCGAGCAAGTGCTGCATTTAAGAGACACCATCAGTTGAATGAGACCCACACTTTCTCTCAAATGGGCATAAGGCTGCCGTGGCACCATTTGAGGAGGGTTGATGGGGAGTTGGATCCTCCACTTCCCTATCCAATGTTTGTCTCCTCTAATCTGCTGCGTATCTCAATGTTGTATCAGGCACTGGTTATCTGGGCAGCTGGCCGGACAAAGCATTCTGGTTTAAGATTCAAATATTCTCGTTTAAATCAATCATTGCGGTTAGCACAGTGCTTTAGCAGCGCCAGCAATCGTGACGGGGGTTCGAATGCAGTGCTGGCTGTAACAAGTTTGTACGTTCTCCCTGGATCTGCCTGGGTTTTCCCTGGGTGCTCTGGTTTTCCTCCCACCCTTCAAAAACATACTGGGGGTGTAGGTCAACTGGGCGTAATTGGGTGGCATGGGCTCACGGGCCGAAAGGGCCTGCTAGCATGCTGTATGTCGAATTTTTTTTAATTCAAAACAACTTAATCCTGAGGGAGAACCCATGAAGAATTTGCAGCCAAACGGACATGTCAGATGTCTGAATAATTAGAGTAAAAAAAAAACACACAGTGTCAAGACAGAAAGAGATAACACGTATGAAAAGATGCATAAATATTCACAGTTGCATTTACTGCACAAAGTGACTTTTGAACAGTGTAGTCTTTTCATGGACTCGGGTAAACAAAATCACGAGAGGCAGAGATCAAGTGTGCATTGCCCAGAGTAGGGGAATCTGTAACCACAGGACATGGGTTTAAAGAGAGGTGGTGGGGGGGGGCAGATTTAATAGGAACCTGAGGAGTTGCTTTTTTTTACATCGGTGGTGAGTGTATGAAATTAGTAGGTACAGGAGGTAGGAATAAAAACGCAAAGCTGGAGAAACTCAGCTGGTCAAGCAGTGACCTTTATGTAGCAAAGGTAAAATTACAGAACCGATATTTCGGGTTTGAGCCCTTCATCAAGGTATGGAAAATGTCAGTTGGTGTCTGAACAAGAGTCAGGGGAGGGAAGAAAGGGTGGCCACAAGGCAGGAGGTGATAGGTGGAGGGGGGGTGGGGATAGTAGAGATCAAGGGGAGCAGGGATGGCCAGATGAAAGGAGGGGGAAGGGAGTGGGGGGGGGGGGTGAGAGAGAACTGGAAAGGGAAGGAGGTGAAGAGGAGAGCAGGTTAACAGAAAATGGAAAAGTCGATTGTTAATTCCATTTGGCTGGAGAGTGCCCAGACAGAAATAAGGTGCTGTTCTGTTGTTCTGCAGGTGGTCTGGGTGGGACAGAGCATAACACCATGGACAGATATGTGAGTGTGGGAATGTGACCCAGAACGGAAATGGTTGGCTACTGAAGCAAAGGGGCTCAGTGAAGCGATTTCCCAATTTGCACCCAGTCTCTCTGATGTAAAGAAGGCCACAACTGTAGCTACAGGAAACAGATGACTTGGGTACTACAACATGCAAGAAACATTTGGATGGATATCTAGATATGGATAGGTTTAGAATGATATAGCCCAAATGCAGGCAGGTAGGACGAGTGTGAGTCGGACATTTTGGTCAGCATGGGGAAAGTTGGGCCAAAGGGCTTTGTTTCTACACTGAAAATATGGTTCAATGGTCCTGAAGTATATGGTTAGGTTTAAGGTAGAATGAGGAGGTTCAAGACTGCTTCTAATCAGCAAGGAAATGTTTAATGTGATAAGTAATGAATTCTTTTATATTGAAGTGGAAACCAGAGATTTTGGTCAATGTGGTTCATAGTGTGAAAAATAAAAAAATTTAAAAAAACAATGACCCTTCATGTGTTTACTCATTTGGCAATCTTCAGTGACTGTCCTCTCCAATTTCAGACAATCCCTTTATCTGAAACTTTTCATTGTTTTAAATTATTCAACACAAGCAGACAGTTCTCTGTTGGGAAAGGCAACTGGGTTAAAGAGCAGCAGAGAAATGTCCTGTTGACATTTGTTAGCATACACGGTATTGACTTTGAGAAGAGTTCTGCAAAATTGGCATTGGCGTTCTCCATTACCTTAGCAATAAATCTAGGAACAAACCCTGAGAGGTCGTGAAAGCAAATAATTTCTTCCTTATGGAGTAATGAGCAGGAACCAAGGTAAATGTAGCAGCAGATTGACAAATTTGCAGGTGGAACTGATTTAATATCTGGTTCACTGTAATGTTCCAGTTTAGCTGTGAGATTCGTTGGTACATGGAACTATTTAAATTGAAATTGGGGAGATTTGGGCAGCTGATCTGTAAAGATCAGAGGAAGAGGGGATCCCATCAACAGTCGCTTGCAATAGTTATGAAAATGATCACCAGACAAATGGCCTGGACACCCTCCAACCATTCAGCATTAGCATCGACTTCTCAGATTTCTGTGAAACCCCTCCCTCGAGTCTATTCCTTTCCCTATCCCTCTGTCTGCTTTCCTTCCCTTCTAACACACAGCTATGTTTCAGCCCTTGACTCTCTCCATCTATCTCAGCTTGTTTCTCTTCTGCCCTCTCACCTGTATCCATCTGCAGTGCCCTCCATAATGCCCCCTCCTCCCTCCTCTCTTCTTCCTCCCCCTCCTACCCCAATCTTTTTTTTAATCTGTGATGCACTGTAGTGACCGTAAGCAGACACAAGATTCAAAGAATGAAACCACAAGCTGTAATCAGCTTAAAGTCTCTGCTGTGGCTAGCTGTGCCTTGTTCCCGAGTGACTGACCTCGAGAGGGGCCGGACAATGGTTTGTTTCCCGGGCTGATGATTGGCAGCTGACCATTTGGGGTTTGGTCCATTCAGGTTGACTGATGGACAGCCGGCCAGGTGTTGTCTAGCCTCCAGTGATCTTTCTGCAGGTACAGTGGTCGCCCCCTGCAGTAGGCTAGTGGTGTATCACCACAGGAACCTGCCTGTCTTTGCTTGTACCTTGAAGAAGGGCCCTATCCCAAAATGTTAGGTATTGTTTACTTTCTATTGATGCTGCATTACCTGTTGAGCTTCTCCAACACGTTTATGTATTGCACAAGGCAATCTGAAGGCTGGATAGTGAGAATAACTAGAATGAGAGGGCAGTGAATAGGGCAGAAGGTACACAACTAGATAAACTGTGTGCCAAGATTGTCAGGAAGGGTAGGCAGCCAAATAGGGCAAAATTGCAAGACTAAGAAATCTTGTATTTAAATGCCCACAGTGTAAGAAATAAGATTGATCTATTAGTGCAGGTACGACATTGTGGCCATCACTGAATCATGAAGACCACAGCCGATAACTAAATATCCGTGGATACCCAGTGAATCAGAAGGATGGGAAGGTGGGCGGGGGGCGGGGGGGCTGGGTTCTGCTGGTTAAAATGGAATTAAAGGTTTGGAGAGAGGAGACATTGGTTCAGAAGATGCAGAATCTTACTGAGTAGGATTTTTTTTTAAAACTAAGGGTAAAAACTCCCTAATGGGAGTTGTATTCAGACGTCCCAACAGTAGCCAGGATGTGGCATGAACCCTAGAATGCTGTTTCATCAGGTACAATCGGAGGATAAATAAATTTGAACGTGAACTATAATGTACGCTTGCTCTTCCACTTTGTATTGCTGGATGCATCTAAGAGTTAACTTGCTGGGGGAGAAAAGAAAAAAAATGTGGCACTGCCAGAGCTGCTGTAACATTAGCTCTGCCGCTGGTGCAGACCTGAGAGAGCTGGGAGTAGAGACTGGTAAACCCACTGTCAAGCACACCTATTGGCCAGTTGTACCTGTGGCCCCTCCTCACAAGCTCCTGTATTGAGGTGACTGTTCCATAGCCCCCTGTTACTTCGTACAGGACAAATGAACAGTAGGGTTATGCTATGTTCTCAATTGAATAAAAGCCTATTGGTTTTTCTTCAATAGACTCTCAAACAATTGATGGTGCATCAATTTTATTCACTTGAAGCTTTCCACATTGGAGCAGATCCTCAAGCCAGAAAACTTGGGAATCGACCCTCAGTTGCCTGAGACATCCACCAACTTTGAGCTCTGTTGTTTTGAAGCATTCCTGCAAGCCACATCTGCCATTGTGCAATCAAAGACTGTCAAACTGCAAGTACTGCACTCTTGGGCTGGCAGCCTGGTGTACTCCATGATCAGGGATGCCACAACATACCAGAGGCCATGAACGTCCTCAAGGGACAATACCTATACAAAATCAATATTGTCTATGCTCGACACCTTCTGGTGATTCGGAAACAACAACCTGGTGAGTCAAACATTGAATATCATCAGGCCTTGTGAGCACTCAGCAGGGCCTGCAAATGCAAAGCTGTGTCCGCTGTGAAGTATACAGATGACCTGATCCGGGGCACCTACGTTGCGGAGATCAGGTCGAACTACATGCAACAGACTTTTGGAGCAAGCGGAACTCAATTTGCAGAGATCAGTCGATCTAGCAGGTATGCTGGAGGTGGCTCTCCACAACACACAGCCCTTTTCGACCAACAACGCGGCCATCTCGAGGTTACCCTGGTTGCAGCCATCCAGGGATGCACCACCACCCCCCCCTTCTAACGACTTGACTGCAACAATAATGCTCCGCGAAAGCCTCCCAACGTTCTCAACTGGCTCTGGTAACAGCCCGGCCTCAGCTGTGGTGTGCTACTTCTGCAACCTGGGCAAGCATCAGTGAAAGATTTGATCTGCTCCAGCTGTGGAAAGAAGGACCACTATGCCAAAGTGTGCTAGTCCAGACTCCTTCCTAGAAGCGCCGCGTGCAGATTGTGGGGGCTGTCTTCCCCAACAGCGCCATCACCGGGGGCCAGCAACGCCATGTGCGATCCATGGGGGCAGCCATTTTGGATCCCATCTTCAGGACCCAGCAGTGCCACATGCAGGCCACGGAGGCCGCCATCTTGGGGGACCATCTTCTGAATCCGGCAACACTGCATGCCATCTCTGGGGGCTGCCTTCTTGGATACCACTATCTTCTACAGCAATGATGTGCAGCAAACCGACTGGCCTCCATCACCCTCAACCAAGACGATCAGCACCAACTCACTGGGCCCCAATGATTGACATAAAGGTAAATGGTCATGTGACAAGATGCTTGTTCGACAGAGGGAGCATGGAGAGTTTTATACATCAGGATACAATGCAGTGTCTCTCTCTCACAGGACTGCCAGTGAACCAGAATGTCTCCTTGGCATCTAAGTTGTATTCAGCAAACGTTCAGGGTTTCTGTATTGTGACTTTAACGGTGCAGGGTACTGTATATGACAACTTTAGACTGATGATAATGTCGCAGCTCTGCACTGCCATACTGTTAGGGCTTGACTTTCAAAGCCTGACGATGGAGTTTGAGGAGCCCCATCCGTCCCTCACTGTTCATAGCCAGTAATTCAATAGCCAACCCCCTTCCACCCCACCCCCCCCTCCCTGGCCGTACACATCCACCAACCAAACCACTCACCATGCATGACTTGCAGGCCCTTCACACTTAAAGCCCCCCCCAATCATTATTTGCCAGCCTCACCCCTGCCACTAATAGCAGACGGTACAATGCCGGGGATAGGACCTTCATCTGGGCAGAAGGGATTATACAAGCCAGCAACAGCCCTTGGAGGGTGTAGATCATGTCGGAAGAACCAAGGACTTGTAGATCCAAACCAAGGCTTTTATTAACTAAAAGACTGGAACATATCACAAGTAGGTCGTCCAGTCCAGAATGACCTGGTCTGGCTAGGAGCAATCCTTTTAAGACCTTCCAGTAGGTGTGGCTACTCTCTCAGCCAATTTCAGTCACCTTACATTCTCATCTGTCTTCTTTGGCTTGGCTTCGCGGACGAAGATTTATGGAGGGGTAATGTCCACGTCAGCTGCAGGCTCGTTTGTGGCTGACAAGTCCGATGCGGGACAGGCAGACACGGTTGCAAGGGAAAATTGGTGGGTTGGGGTTGGGTGTTGGGTTTTTCCTCCTTTGACTTTTGTCAGTGAGGTGGGCTCTGCGGTCTTCTTCAAAGGAGGTTGCTGCCCGCTGAACTGTGAGGCACCAAGATGCACGGTTGGAGGTGATATCAGCCCACTGGCGGTGGTCAATGTGGCAGGCACCAAGAGATATCTTTAGGCAGTCCTTGTACCTCTTCTTTGGTGCACCTCTGTCACAGTGGCCAGTGGAGAGCTTGCCATATAACACGATCTTGGGAAGGCGATGGTCCTCCATTCTGGATGTCAAGTCTGAGGAGTTCATGTGTGATGAGGGCAGACTGACGTTCAGGTCGGTGGCTGTCAGCCTTGTCTAGCATGGTTCTGATGTTCCAGCATGCTAGCTTGTGTTTGTGAGCATCTTTTGAGGGGGAGGACGTGGACCTGTCCTCGGGCCTGCGCAAAGGAGCTTTTAGATGGAGTGCAGTGTGCGCAGTACTGGCCCCACCCTTTACACCCATGGTTCATGTGCCGTGGCCAAGCATGCTGGGACGTGGCAGCGAGGTCGTAGGTTTTATATCGGAGTGGCCTTCTCCTATGCAGGTTTCTTACCCGGGCTGGAGGGGCCTGCCTCCCCTCCTAGGTCGGAGCATACCTGGTCGCAAATCACCTGTGGACATGGCCTAGGTAAGTTCCCATCTGTACATATGTACATATACACATTGGTGATGGAATCTGTACTATCACAGAGAGTGAGGTAATGGTAGTGTGGAATGGGGAAAAGAATAGAATGGTCATTGACTACAGTCAGATCATCAATAGATACACTCAATTGGACACATAACCCCCTCCGCGAATTGCAGGCATGATCAACCAAATTGCACAGTACAAGGTCTGTTCGACCATGGACCTTAAGTTGACATGTTATCACTTACCCATCTGCCCAAAGGACAGTCCGTATACAGCGTTTGAAGCAGATAGCCCCTTCTACCACTTCCTGCGGGTTACCTTTGGCATCATGCATGGCTTCTTGGTCTTCCAGCAGAAGATGGACTGTATGGTGGATTAGTACTAGTTGAAGGCCACTTTATTGCACCTTGGTAGCATCACCATCTGCGGCCATGCCCTGCAGAACCATGATGCCAATCTCCAGAGATTCCTCGAGACAGCTGAGTTCCTTAACCTAACGTACGAGAAGTTCAAGTGCATATACCACACAACCAACCTGGCCATCCTTGCCTGTGTTATGGAGAATGGCGTCATTGGCCTGGACCTAGACCGCATGCAGTCGCTCCTGGAGCTTCCCCTGCCACACATCCTCAAGACCCGAAAGAGGTGCTTGGGTTTTTCTCCTATTATGCTCAGTTAGTCCCCAACTATGCAGTCAAAGCCCAACCCTTATCAAATCGGTCCTTCCCCGGCGAAGGAGGCTCGTACAGCCTTAACCACATTAAGTTAGACATTCCCAAGGCCACAATGCATACTGTGGACAAATCCACCCCTTTTCAGGTGGAAAGCCATGCATCAGACTTCACTCTGGCAGCCACCCTTAATCAGGCTGGCAGACCAGTCACATTCTTTTAACGCACCCTGCAGGGCCCAGAGATTCAACACTTCTCAGTCGAGAAAGTGGCCCAAGCCATTGTCAAGGCAGTGTGACACTGGTGCCATTGCCTGGCCGGTAAGAGATTCACCTTGCTGACTGATCAACACATTGTCAGATTCATGTTCAACAATCAGCAGTGGGGTAAAATTAAAACCTATAAAATACTGCAGTGGAGAATAGAATTATCCACCTATAACTATGATATCCTGTACTGGTCAGAGAAACTTTAACAAGCCACCAGACACTCCATCCAGCGGGACTTGTGCCAACGCCCAGATTGACCAACTGCAAGACCTCCGAAATGATCTCTGTCACCACAGAATCACCAGGTTTTTCCAATATGTCAAAGCAGGCAATCTACTGTTCTCTATTGGTGAGACGAGGTCTATGACAAAGAATTGCCAGATCTCTGCTGAGTGCAAGCTGCACTTCTACCAGCCAGATAGGGCACAACTCACCCTTTCATGCGACTCAGTGTCAACTTAAAGGACCCCTGCCCTCCACAGACTGTAACATATATTTAACATCATCGATGAATACTCCTGTTTTCCATTTACCATTCCTGCTCGGACGTGACCGCTGCCACAGTCATCAAGGCCCTGTGCAGCCGCTTCACTCTATTTGGCTTCCCCAGTTACATCCACAGTGACCGGGGGCCTTCCTTTGAGTGACGAGCTGTGCCAGTACCTGTTGACTAGAGGCATTGCCACTAGCAGGACAAGGGAATATGGGGCTGAGGTGAAAGATCAGCCATGGTAGTCATCTTCTTGGTATCCATCCCTTAGGGTGATGATGGTTCCTTTCAGTCAGTTTGTGGGGATTATAATGAGGATACCCCACTCCTCAGAAAGGAACAGTGTGTACATGGATGGATTTAGGGGAGTAGGAGTTGCACAGGTCCAGACCCACCTTCTCGACATCCTCTCCTGGATCCAGCAGCATGATGCAGTCCAAGTCAGCTGGGGGAGTTGTGTTGTAGTGAATAGCATTCCCTTTCTGCGCTTCACGTGTTTGCTAGGTGGTCGTTGGCCTACAAGGGGGTTTGTCTGCCCTTTGACAGGTCTTGTTTTTCATCCTGAAACTTGTCTAGCCACCCTCTGCACCAGGCAAGCCTGGTGGGGGAGCCAGATTAGTCACTGACCTTCTGACCATGGGACAGGTAGTATTGGGTTACATGGTATCAGTAGCACTCAGAGGAGTGACCTGACATGAGCCATTATTTTATTGCATGATTGATCAGCAATGAGGGGCTGAATGGCCTCCAGCTGCTTCTCTTTCTTGCCGCCTTGTTCATTGTATCTGACATTGAAAAATGTTATACACCTGGCATCACTTGCAGAACTGCTGCCATACACTTCTCTGTAAATACGCCAGCCCATTCCACAGTTGCAAATGACCTCCCTTTCTCCCACCCCAACTTCCCCAACCCCCATCAAAGTAAATTTATCTCAATCACTCCCATTTCACCTTCAAGAAATGTCCTTACCTAAGATACCGCTGATAATTTTGCTGTTGTTTCCAGTGGCTATCACCTTTAGACAGACACATACGATAGGAAAGCAATTTCTGTTAAGCTTAGTCTAATCCTCGTAATGGTAATATTCCTTAATGACACAACTGAGCCTTTTCTCTGCCCTCCAGAAATCTAAGCAGCACCGCAGAGCCAATAGAATGCTGCCCTCAGAACACCAAAGGCTTCTCTGTTTATAACATTTTCATCAGTCATGCCTTATATTTTTATAACTATATATTAATGAATTATGTGCATGAGAAAATTTTTACCTATTTCCGAAAATCTGCTCATTGCTGAATTCCCTCTGAGGCCCTAATATTGCGAACAGACTGAAGTATATGAAGTGTGCATTGTGTATGCATGTGATCAAATTGGTATTGAAGGCAAACATAACATTAACTTCTCTATTTCATTTATAAATTGCATCAGTCAGTGCAATAAACTCTTAACATGTTAAAGGTTTGGTTTAGTCTATTCCTCATTGCAAGTTTGCCTGGAAGTTGGCCAAGAGCAATTATCCCCTTTTAAATATATAAATTGCTCTTTCATCAAGTGGCCAATCAAAAGTCAAGAGGTTTGTTACTTTTTAAAATGTTTCCAATGAAATTCTGTAAATCATTCTCTGCCTCAAAAATGGCGAACCTGACTACCTCCTCCATGAATACACCTTGCCAACTCTCCTTGCATTCAAAACTACTCCCATCACTTAGTGTCCCTTTTAAATTAGACTAGCTTCATTTGACCCAGTTCCAGACCCACTTGCCTTCTGTGACATTTAGACAGGTACATGGCTGGGAATGGTTTTGATGGATCTGGGCTGATTGTGGGTAAATGGGACTAGCTTGAGCAGGCAATTTAGTTTGCCTGGACAGATTGGGCTGAATGGCCTGTTTCTTCTGTGCTGTGAACCTCTATGGCCTCAGACTCTCCATCAGAAGTCCAAAAGCTGGTGGAATATTATCCATTTGTTTGGATAAATGCATATCCAACAGCTTTCAAGAAACTGTATCATCCAAGATAAAGTATCCAATTTGACCCACGATCCATTTGTCACCTAACTTTCATTCCCTCCATCACCATTTCCAAGTGCCATTAATGAAGCCTTGGTACTATAGCAATTACCATAGCTTGGCTAACAACACCTTTCAAATCCACAGCTTTCGTCACTTAAAGTGAAAAGGTCGCTTGGAAATTAACCTCTTTCAAATTCTCCTGAATGCCATGCACTGCCGAGAGTTAGAAGTATATTCCCATCCCTTCATCACGAGGTCGAAATCCTGCAACTCCTATCCAAATAGCACCACGAGAGCCTTTCGCTGTGAAGATTAATCAAGAAGGCAATTCTTGAAGGGGAGCAAAATTCTGCCCTTGCAAGTGATGTTCAGGTGCAAAACGAAAGCTTAAAAAAACTTCCATTACATTACGAACAAAAGACCAACTGAAAATAAAGCATCTATGTCTGTGTGAGCTATGAGCTATTCTGCACATTTACTCAGAGCCAAGGACGTACATCCCTGCTATTTGTCAGTACCTTGATTTTCTTGAATGTGTCAGCTTAATCTAGATTCAAACCTTTATCGTCATACACCTTTGTTTGCCCTGTAAAGGCACAAAAGGAGGCACCACTAATTCAGCATCCATAGCAAGATGAGAAAGGAAAGCAAAAGAGAGTCCCTTCAGAGATGTCGAGTGCCCGTGGGTCCCACTACCTCCTCCAATGCCACCATTTCCTGTAACCTCCACAGCCACACATTTCCTGTCCAGTCAAATGGTGAACCTAAGCTTGAGACAGTCCAGTCACCCACCTTAGTCCATGGTTCTGTCCCCTGAAGCCCTTTGTGAGTCCTGGCCAATCCCACCCCCTAGCCAGTCCACATCAACCTGCAGCTGTGTGCATGTCCTCCATCCACTGAACTATGCACTAGTCCACTGCTGTGGTCACTTGTACTATCAGGTGCTCTGCCAGCTTTGCCTTCTCAGATTAATGATTAAGGCAAAGTTAACAGAACTAAGGAACCTTGGGTTGTTAAGGGATATTGGGGATTTGGTCAAGATAAAGAGATGGAAAGCAGATGCAGGCAACTTAGATCATATGAGATACTAGAGTATAAAAATATAGGGAAAAGGAGGGAAATTGGGGAGGGGTCTAAAATAAAGCATGAGATTGCTTTGGCAGACAAGGTGGATTTGGCATTGGCTTTGTGGGAAAAGTCAGAGCAGCAGTGGATGATTGCCTCTCTGACTGGAGATCTGTGACTAGTGATATAGCTAAAGAATCAGTGCTCGGTCCATTGTTATTTGTCATCTATAATCAATGATACAGATGATAACATGGTGAACTGAATCACCAGATTTGCAGATGACAAAGACTGGAGGTGTAGTAGACAGCAAGGAAGGATTTCAAAGTTTGCTGAGGGATCTGGACCAGCTTGAAAAATAGCAGATGGAATTGCTCTTCTCTTTGGCTTGGCTTTGCGGACGAGGATTTATGGAGGGGGTAAAAGTCCACGTCAGCTGCAGGCTCGTTTGTGGCTGAAAAGTACGATGCGGGACAGGCAGACACGGTTGCAGCGGCTGCAGGGGAAAATTGGTGGGTTGGGGTTGGGTGTTGGGTTTTTCCTCCTTTGCCTTTTGTCAGTGAGGTGGGCTCTGCGGTCTTCTTCAAAGGAGGTTGCTGCCCGCCAAACTGAGGCGCCAAGATGCACGGTTTGAGGCGATATCAGCCCACTGGCGGTGGTCAATGTGGCAGGCACCAAGAGATTTCTTTAGGCAGTCCTTGTACCTTTTCTTTGGTGCACCTCTGTCACGGTGGCCAGTGGAGAGCTCGCCATATAACACGATCTTGGGAAGGCGATGGTCCTCCATTCTGCAGACGTGACCCACCCAGCGCAGCTGGATCTTCAGCAGCGTGGACTCGATGCTGTCGACCTCTGCCATCTCGAGTACTTCGACGTTAGGGATGAAAGCGCTCCAATGGATGTTGAGGATGGAGCGGAGACAACGCTGGTGGAAGCGTTCTAGGAGCCGTAGGTGATGCCGGTAGAGGACCCATGATTCGGAGCCGAACAGGAGTGTGGGTATGACAACGGCTCTGTATACGCTTATCTTTGTGAGGTTTTTCAGTTGGTTGTTTTTCCGGACTCTTGTGTAGTCTTCCAAAGGCGCTATTTGCCTTGGCGAGTCTGTTGTCTATCTCATTGTCGATCCTTGCATCTGATGAAATGGTGCAGCCGAGATAGGTAAACTGGTTGACCGTTTTGAGTTTTGTGTGCCCGATGGAGATGTCGGGGGGCTGGTAGTCATGGTGGGGAGCTGGCTGATGGAGGACCTCAGTTTTCTTCAGGCTGACTTCCAGGCCAAACATTTTGGCAGTTTCCGCAAAGCAGGACGTCAAGCGCTGAAGAGCTGGCTCTGAATGGGCAACTAAAGCGGCATCGTCTGCAAAGAGTAGTTCACGGACAAGTTTCTCTTGTGTCTTGGTGTGAGCTTGCAGGCAGGCAAATGTGACGTGTTTAACTTTAAAGGACAAACCAAGGTAGGATATACACGGTAAACAGTTGGGCACTGAGGAGTATGGCAGAACAGAGATTTGGCATACAGATACATAATTCCATGGACATGGCATCACAGTTAGAGAGGGTTGTAAAGAGAGCTTTGGGAACATTGGCCTTCAAAAATCAAAAGTTCTAGGATTCAGAGTTGGGATGTTATAAAGATATTAGTAATCCCAAATTTGAAATATTATGTACAGTTTTGGACTCGTAACCATAGAAAAAAAAAATCAATAAATTGGAACAGTTGAGAGAAGATTTAGAAAGATGTTGACTGGACTTGAGGTACTGAGTTGCAGAGAAAGGTTAAGCAGGGTATGATTTTATTCCCTGGAGTGTAGAAGAAGGGGAAATTTGATAGAGGTGTTTAAAATTATGATTGGTAAAACTGAGTAAATTCAAGTAGGTTTTTTTCCACTGAGGTTAGGTGAAACACAAACCAGAGGACATGGGTTAAGGCTGAAAGGAGAGAAGTTTAGG
Organism: Narcine bancroftii; assembly: GCF_036971445.1. Classification (NCBI taxonomy): domain Eukaryota; kingdom Metazoa; phylum Chordata; class Chondrichthyes; order Torpediniformes; family Narcinidae; genus Narcine; species Narcine bancroftii. The sequence goes on from NC_091469.1 coordinate 465,861,006, forward strand.
GGGAAATTAGAATTTTTTCATACATGAAACAAGTTACCAGCTGAAATGGTGATTGCAGGCTGAATTTTAACATTTAAGAAAAAGTTCATGGATAGGGAGGATTATGGAGTTGGGTGCAAGTTACTTGGACTTGGCAGAATAATAGTTTGGCAAGAGTAGATGGGCCTGTTTTTTCAACTGTAATATTCTGATTCTCTGGTTCTGTGGATCTTGGAGGGGTGGGGATGGTCTCATGGTCTGGAGCCCTGTGTCAGTCTGCTGTTTGCCCAATTCCAGCATGGTCTAGGGCTGCAGAGCAGGGGAACCATCTTCTTGGGCATGGACCTCCTCGTTCTTTGATGAAAGAACATCACAGGCCTCATTCTACTGCTGGTTTAAACCTGAAGGAAATTCCCCAGCAGAGACCAGAGTGAAGGTTGGTCAGTAGGTGCTTGGATTATATTCCTCTAATAATAGGCAAAGCAAGGAAGGGAAGATTAGGGGCTGAGGAAGGACAAAATATCTGCTCTGGGATTCAGAAATGAAATCTGTCCATTCCTGATTTCAGAAGCAAAGTTAGACAACTCTCATCTAATAGCCTCTTCTGCTGGATTCTGTCAGAAAAGCCATGGATCATGAGGTTCTTAGACCTACATCCACTTTTCTAAACTACCTGACTCATTTTCATCTAGCGTCTGAAAAGGAATGTAAAATCCGAATTGATGCTAAGCCTGTGGGAAATTGCTTGGTAATTGAGCGTTAACTGCACTAAGTCACTTTCTGCTGGTCAAGTCTGTTTAAAATCTTAGAAAATAAAAATCAGTTCTAGAAATGTTCTGCAACATTTCCTAAAATATCATGCACACATTTTAAATATCCATGCGAATCCATAGAAATTACTATTCAATGGGGGGGCGGGGGGGGGGGGGGGGGGAAATGCAAGGCATAAAAATCCCATCCAAATGTCACAACTTGGGTAATGGTTGCTGTATATGTCGTATCGGCAAAGCAGTTTCACAACCAGTCACTTGAAAAGATGAAACAGCAGGGTGCTGGTGCTGAGAGGTGAAGCGTACAAAACAGCTGCTAGGGGAATCTCCATTGAAGGTCTTGACCCAAGTCCAGGACTGTCCATTTCCTCTTCCACAGATGTTGAGCCCCTTTAGAGGAAGGATGTACTGGCTTTGGAGGCAGTGCAGAGGAAGTTCACAAAGTTGATTCCAGAGATGAGGGGGTTGGCCCATGAGGAGAGATTGAGTCGTTTGGAACTGTACTCATTGGAATTTAGAAGAAGGAGAGGGGATCTTATAGAAACATAAAATTATGAAAGACAAAGATAAGATCAAGGTAGGTAAATTGTTTCCATTGGTGGGAGAGACCAGAACTAGGGGACAGACTGGGAACTGCTTTTCCAAGAGTGAATCTGTGGAATTCACTGCCCATTGAAGCAGTGGAGGCAGCCTCAGTAAATATTTATGAGAAGGTTTGATTGATATTTATATAATAGGGACATCGAGGGATCTGGAGAAAAGCCAGGCAGGTGAAGATGAGCCTATCATCAGATCAACCATGATCTCATTGAATGGCGAGCAGGCTTGACGGGCCAGATGGCCGACTCCTGCCCCTATTTCTTATGCTTTTATTTTATCATTTGTTTTTTTGAACCTATTGTGATACCCACTTAAAGGCAGGCAAAGTGGGCATGTAATGTCACCCAGACACTGTTGCACACCTAAGTAATTATCCTTGTTGAATTTTTGAAAAAACCATGCAAATTTTACAAAACAGCTAATATTTCCCTCTTCCTTCAGTTTGATGTTTGCACATGACACATCTGCTTGTTTATTTTCTGAATCACCCAATCAGCAATTATAACACAATCTCTAGATTCACTGCAATTATAAAATACAGGCATCAGTCCTTGGAAATAATATAAGCAATTCTTAAAACTTGCTCAAATCAAAGTAGCAGGAATGCTGTAACGATGCGTTTGGTGCACTGTGGTATCGGTAAGAATCTTCAGTTGCCTTCCTCATTTATGTTTCGAACAACTTTCAAAGTTTTGGAAGACAGCAGGACTCCAGCTGTTACCTCCTGCTGAATAAACAGGAAAAATATGTTGCAGGTACATCAGATGTGCATAGCCTTCAGATTTGTTTGCACGTCATTTTAAAACACAGTAAGTTGCAAGACTGTAACTTTACTAAATCCAATGACACAACTAAACACATACTGATAACTGTTTGTGAAAAGCTGTCTCAACATCTGAAGGACAGAAATGTGGTCAAACAAAGAAAAATAGCCAAACAATATAATGAAGATAGTGGTGAATGGGGAAAAAATAAATTCAAATCAGTTTATTTCAAAGTAAGCCAATCTTCTGACCATCTTCAACACAAAACTAGCAAGTTTGGTTATCAAGTTTCAAGGAAAGTCGAGAAATTACCAAAGTGAATGTGGGAATTGGAGTACAGTACTTGGTCAGTATTGTTAAATGGCCAAGGCCAAATTAGCCAGTGTACATAGATACAGGATTCCTTTATTGTGTAATAGTACCAAATGTGTAACATTACACAAAATTACCTTTTGCCTGCTTTAAGACAGAGTCATCATAAATGTCACCAGTGCCCCTTACGATATTGGAGAAAGAGAAGCAAAAGAGAGTCCCATCAGGGTCAGAGTGTCATTGAATCTGACCCCAGTGCTCCCACAGCTTCTGCAACCACACAGACTCCCATTTGATCCATCTGCAACCCAAGCTCCAGAGATATATATGCAATACAATCCGGAAGCCTTCAGTGCCCCAGGCCCTTGGGAGCCCTTCTTGAGCACCCTCTCAAATCCTACTTTCAATACCTGGTTCCCATGACCCAATTTCTAGCAGCTCACAGCCCATGTGGGTTCCCAACCACATTGCTCAGAGCTTTGTGTGGGTTTCTAAGTCATTAAGCCCCTCACTGGCCTGCTATCATGATCATTTACTTTAAAGCACCTTCACCCCCTTTAACTGTTTAAAGCCTGAACAGAGCTGCCAGCATTAGGACCAGATGATTGAATCCTAAGGAGCACCCGCTCTCCTGGGTTCATGCCAGCGACAGCTCCAGCAGCGCTATCATTTTCTACAGAATGTAGAAAGTTGACCTGATTTAGCAGTGGACACGTCTTTTCCAGCTTGCATGATCTATTGTTGCAATTTGGCCCTACAGTTACTCACCTCAGGTAATATCTTCCTAAACCTGTCCTCCTCTGAGATCCTCCTTAAGTTCCATCTCTTTAAAAGGTTTTTTTCAATTTGCCACTCATACTAATACCCATTCTTGGGATATGGTCCAAAACCAGGGTCCTCAAGAATGACAAGAGATGTCAACACGTGCACCATTCAGACTTAGACATATTTCACTTTTTGTCTATCATCTTTGGGGAGGAGTCCTGGAACTCCCTCCCCATCTTTAGCTCGGGGTCGTTTACATCAGAAGGTTTGCAACAGTTCAAGGAGGGCACTCATCTCCAATTTTCCAAGGTCAATTAGCGAAGCAAAGTAATGAAATGCTGACACTGTGGATGCTCATTTACCACTGCTGATTCAGGTCTAGGCTCTTCATAAAGGATATGGTTTTTATCCACGTTCATCTGATAATGGTGTTCTACCACTTTAGGGACATACAGATGCAAAGTGCAGAAGCGGGATCATTGCTGTAACAAATCCATGCCAACCATTTTACCCATCTGCACTAATCCCATTTGCTCACATTAGGACCACATCCTTTATACCCTGCCTTTTTAAGAACCTGTCTAAATATCTCAAACATAGTCATTGGATCAGATTCCACCATCTTCTCTGGCAGCATGTCCTAGATAGCAACCACTCCTTAAGTAAAAATTTACCCTGCAAATATTCCTTAAATCTCTTAACTCCCACCTTAAAAGTATGCCCTCTTGCTTTTGATATCCCTCCCATGGGGGAAAAAGACCCAATCTACCCATTCTCTCCCCATAACTAAAGTTCTCCGATCAAGTGAATCTCCTCGACACTCTGGCAAGCACAATAACATTCGTTCTATATGATGACGATCAGAACTGCACACAATAAAGAAAGAAAATGAAACCTTCCTGGAGCAAGGGAATCAAGGAATATGAAGATTGGGTGATAGCACTGTCATCTTGACTGCCAACTGTATAGTGACATTATCAAGAGCTGGGCGAGAAAAGGAACATGTTTTATTTTGTTTGCATGTCAATAAATGAAATAAGTTAATTATACATACGGCACGATAACAGGCCCTTGGGTCCATGAGCCAGTGCTGCCCAATTACAGCCAATTAACCTACTTTGCCTGGTATAATTTGAATAGTGAGAGGAAATGGTCAGCACAGACTAGAAGGGCTGAATGGCCTGTTTTCCGTACTGTAGCATTCTATGGTTCTATAGCAGGTTATTGGGACTAGCTGAACAATGGTCGATACAGACTAGACAGTCGAATGGCCTGTTTTCTATGCTGTGGCATTCTATGGAAACTGGAGCACCTGCAGGAAACCCATGCAGAGACGAGGAGAATGTACAGACTCTGTCAGTCAGACAAGATCTGCTGCAAGTTACAGCCTTGGCTGCCTTTCAGGCAACATGTGAAGTTCCATTAGAAGGAATTGATCAAGAATTCTGGAAGCAATGAGCAACAGGTGGTACATATGTACCGAGATCCAGACAGTAAGTTTCTCAATCAAACCAATTAACAGAGAGGCATTAAAAAATACTCAAAGTTTGAAGGATTCTATCATATCTTGTGTTTTTATAGCTTGGGCTGTGTCAAAGCATTTTATTTGCGATGAGGTGCTTTCTAAATTATACTGGCTGCTGTAATATTGGACAAGTAAAGAAGTGGCCAAGATGCTTCTCCACTCCTGTGGTCAGCTAAGCAGTGTTAGAATTGATGTTGAGTGTTTAGGAGGGGAAGTGAATGGTCAAAGGTGTGATCAAACTGGAGATCCTATGGTTGGTGCTAAAAGAGAGATAGATGCAGGACACATGGTTGGGTGGGTGAGAGGCACCTTGCATGCGAGACAATTCGAGCATTGTTACCTTGCAGACTCACAAACAAACATCGTGGAGGTATGAAACATAGAAACATAGAAGATAGGAGCAGGAGTAGGTCATTCGACCCTTCGAGCCTGCTCCGCCATTCAACGAAATCATGGCTGATCTTAAAGTTCAGTACCCCGTCCCCGCCTTCTCTCCGTAACCTTTAATACCCTTATACTGAAGAAATATATCTAATTCCCTCTTAAATATATTTAATGAACCTGCCTCTACTGCCCTCTGTGGCAATGAATTCCACAGATTCACCACCCTCTGGGTCAAGAAATTCCTCCTCATCTCGGTCCTAAATGGTTTGCCTATTATCCTCAAACCATGGCCCCGGGTTCTGGATTTTCCCATCCTTGGAAACATCCCATCTGCATCCACTCTGTCCAGTCCTGCCAGAATATTATATGTCTCTATGAGATCCCCTCTCAATCTTCTAAACTCCAGGGAGTACAATCCCAATTGGCGCAATCTTTCCTCATAAGTCATTCATTGGCGCAATCTTTCCTACATAATATTCATTGTGTTCACCTCATTTATAGCTTGGAATGTTATCTGCACCCAAAACAACAGATTTAAAGTGCAGTTTATTGTTACATGGGCCTAAAGACAGCAAAAATTGTAGTTTTGCATGTTATCTATGCATCACAAAAAAGATTTTAAGAACCTTTTGGGTGGCACAGTTAGCACGATGCTGTTACAGTGTCAACATATGGGGTTTGAATTCAGCGCTGGAAGGAGTTTGCATGTCCTCCCCGTGTCTGTGTGGGTTTCCTCCCACCGTTCAAAATGTATCGGGGGTTGTTAGTCAATTGAATGTAATTGGGTGGCACTTGAATGTGGGCCAGAAGGGCCTATAGGTCAGTGGTTTTCAAACTGTCCCCCTAAATTCACATTCCACCATAAGTAATCCCTAAGCCATAAGTGCTCTGTGATTGGTAAGGGGTTGCTTAAGGTGGTATGTGAGTGGAAACCTGTTTTAATGATACCTAATTGACTTGTTATGAGCAGTTTCAGAACTCCAAAGGAAATAGGCCAATAACAATTTTTCTCAAGCAAAATATTTCAGTGACAATTGGGTCTAGAGCAGTGATTCTCAATCTTCCCTTCCTGCGCACATAGCACTTTGAGCAAATCCTTACTAATTACAGAGATTGCTTAAGGTGGAATGTGAGTTTAGGTGGGCAGTTTGAAAACCACTGCTGTAGGTATAAATTTAAATTTAAATCCTTCTTTGGCTTGGCTTCGCGGACGAAGATTTATGGAGGGGGTAAAAGTCCACGTCAGCTAAATTTTTCTTTGGCTTGGCTTCGCGGACGAAGATTTATGGAGGGGGTAAAAAGTCCACGTCAGCTGCAGGCTCGTTTGTGGCTGACCAGTCCGATGCGGGACAGGCAGACACGATTGCAGCGGTTGCAAGGGAAAATTGGTTGGTTGGGGTTGGGTGTTGGGTTTTTCCTCCTTTGCCTTTTGTCAGTGAGGTGGGCTCTGCGGTCTTCTTCAAAGGAGGCTGCTGCCCGCCAAACTGTGAGGCGCCAAGATGCACGGTTTGAGGCGTTATCAGCCCACTGGCGGTGGTCAATGTGGCAGGCACCAAGAGATTTCTTTAGGCAGTCCTTGTACCTTTTCTTTGGTGCACCTCTGTCACGGTGGCCAGTGGAGAGCTCGCCATATAATACGATCTTGGGAAGGCGATGGTCCTCCATTCTGGAGACGTGACCCATCCAGCGCAGCTGGATCGTCAGCTAAATACATTTAATCTAAATCTCTTGTACTTTGTAATTAATAGATATCATTTGTCTTCATGAGCACTTGCTTTGGCTAATTTAAAACAAAAGGATTATTATTTTCAGCAATTAAATAAAAGCAAAGAACTGTCTTAAAGCCTTTCATATGTATTCACTGACAGGAATTTTTCCTTGCTGGGATGTGTTAGGTATGTGTAAGGAATGTTCTTATTGTGTGGTTCCCTGGAGCCTCAATGTTAATAATGTGCTTTTGCAAAGTGTCTGGATGCATGAAGTGAGATAAAATGGCCTTCATGCACATCTGGGTGCCACTTACCATATTTTCTTTCTGCAAGGGCCAGGTTTAGGTAAAGCATAATAGCCTTTCTCATTGTCAGGAGCACAGGACAAAAACAAATTAGTATTAGGATATGCATTTATTAAATTCCACAAAGTCTATGTATACTTTAAGAAGAACATGTGAATCATTAATATTAAAAAAATGAAGGAAAGATTAATAGCCACCACATGTGAATGGAGACTGCTACAGATAGAGAATAACAAGAGGAATAGGGGCTGTTACACACTGAATGACCCAGACTCACTACTTTGCTGATCAAGGTAGAAAGTCATTCAACTGCTAAGTGAAATTATCCAGCATTTAACACAGGAAAAGAAAGTCACTTGATTTTCATTTTATTTCAACAGTTGCTCAAGAAATGGAAACCCTCAGTGTTTGTACCACAGTGCACACGATGAGATCACATAGCAACCGGCCTCATTACAATGCACCGTTTCCGTGTCTTTCAGGAGTTTGCCGATGCAGTATTTCACCTGGTCACAGAGAAATTCAAAGAGCTAACAGACAATTTGACCTCCTCACATGCACGGCACAAGGTACTTGCAGGAATCGTAATGACCAGAGGTAAGGAAATTCAAAATCCTGAAGGCAATTTTTTTTTCCTTAACACACAAGTGGTGCCCGGAGGTTGTTTGTTGTTCCCTTTTGCAAACTAAAATACTTAATGTACCTTTATTGCCTTGGATATTTTCCAAGGGACTATTTTGGAGAAATGGGTTTCAGCTACACTCCAGTTGTACAGTTTAAGCATTTTATTAAAATTAAGGTGTCTACAACATCAAAGACCACTAAACTACATTGCAAAATGTCACCCTGAATGAACCAAATAACGAGTTTCCTTTAGGTTACTTTGGCAAAACATCAAAATTCTGAAACAACAAATATTTCTTCCTTGTCATTTTCCTTGGGGGCAGAAAGGGTGAAGAATTTGCTGACTGTAATGCCCAGACCAAAATATAGATGCAAGTTATTCAATCTTTAGTATCGAACAATTAATTTAGCAGGTGTCGGAAGAATAATAAACAGATTTTATTCAGTTATGAATTCAAACAAGCCATTCAAGTTTGGACTGATGAATTCCATAAATTCTCAAACCTATGGTCCACTCCTTGCAGTTCTAAACCGGTGATCCTGAATTCCAGTAAATCTTTGCTTGGAAAAGACAACTATTTATACATGGTGCATTCCTTAATAAAAAAAAAATTGTTAAATTTAGATCAGTTAGCAATGTACTTTCATTTCAATTGCCACTTCTTCATTTCAATTGCCACTTCCTCATTTCATTTAAGTGGCTGTCAATTTTGATCAGCCTTGCGGTGTGGGAACAAATTACACACGAAAAAAAAATGTTCAGATGCCAGAATTTATTCTCTACACAAAACCTAGTGTCTTTTCAGAGAGGAGTGGAAATATTAAATTAATTTGAAACTCTGAATTCACTGAAAATTGGAGATAATTTCAATAAAATTTTCCCCTTATATTCATAACACACATTTGCATGAAATAAGAGCAAGAATATGCCTCTAAGCCCTCTCCAGCCAGGACTTCCACTCATTAAGGTCACGCTTGTCACTCTGCTACTGAAACATTCATTCCCCCTGCCATCAGTAAATTGTGGCTACATTATGTTCCATCTGCAAAATGCGCTGCAAATACTCACCTGGGTCACTCTGACTACTCCATCCAAACTGGTGGCATCTATTATCCAGGACGACAGTCAGATGGGAACACTGTTATCGTAGAGTCATATGCAGCCAGCACATCCATGCTGAGCTTATTTTTTTTACATCAAAACTAATACTTTTTGGCTGAATTTCGATCATATCCTTCTATGTCTTGTCTGTCTAAATGTCTCTGGAATGTAGTAACTGTTTCTTGTCCACCAACTCCTCCAGTTTTTCCCATGTGCCCAAAAAATTAAGAAACAAAACAAATTCAATTGATGGAAAATAAATCATATTCCATCAATATAATACAGTGGCTTCCATAATGTTTGGGACAAAGAGACATTTTTCCTTTATTTGCCCCTGTGCTCCACAGTTATAAATTTGTAATCAAATAATTCATGTGATTAAAGTGGATATTCTCAGTTTTATTCAAAGTTATTTGTATACATTTTGGTTTGACCATATAGAAATTACAGCACTTTTTATACATAATTCCCCCATTTCAGGGCACCATAATGTTTGGGACATTTGGCTTACCAGGTGTTTGTAATTACTCAGGTATGTCTAATTGCTTCATTGGTGCAGGTATAAGAGAGCTAGGCTTGCGTCTAAGCTTTTGATCGCCTTTGGTGTCTCCAGTTGCCATTTTTCAATATGAGGACCAGAGTTTGTGCCAGTGAAAATCAAGGAAGCCACGATGAGGCTGAAAAACAGGACTAAACCAGTAAGAGAAATTGCCCAAACCTTAGGATCGCCTAAATCAACAGTTGGGAACTTCATTGAGATGAAAGAGTGCATTGGTGGGCTCGGTCGATGCTAAGGGACTCGTAGATCAAGGAAGATCTCCACTGCTGATGTCAGAAGAATTCTCATCATAAGGAAGAAAAATCCCCAAACATCTGTCTGACAGATCAGAAACAAATTTCAGGAGGCAGGTATTGATGTGTCAATGTCTGCAGAGGACCTCGTGAACAGAAATACAGAGGCTACACTGCAAAATGCAAAATACTAGTAAGCCACAAAAACAGGGTGGCCAGATTACAGCTTGCAAAGAAGTAGTTAAAAGAGTCTGTAGAGTTCTTGAAAATGTCTTGAGGACAGATGAGACCAAGATTAACTTGTATCAGAGTGATGGCAAGAGTAAAATGTGAAGGCATAAAGGAACTGCCCAAGATCCAAAGCATGCCACCTCATCTATGAAACATGGTGGTGGGGGTGTAATGGTGTGGGCATGTACAGTTGGCATAGATACTCATGCACTTATCCTCATTGATGATGTAACTGCTGATGGCAGAAGCCAAATGAAATCTGAGATGTATAGAAACACCCTTATCTCCTCAAGTTTGGGCAAATGCCTCCAAAATCATCGGATGAGCTTCATCCTTTGGAAAGGTAACGATCCCAAACGTACTAGTAAAGAAACAAGGGAGTTTTTCAAAGCTTAAAAACTGGAAAATTCTTGAATGGACAAGTTAGTCACCCGATTTTAATCCAATTGAGCATGCCTTCCATATGCTGAAGAGTAAACTTAATGGGACATGTCCCCGACCAAGCAGGAGCTGAAGAGAACTGCTATAAGAGGCCTGGCAGAGCATCACCAGAAAAGATATTCAGCACCTGGTGATGTCTATGAATCACAGACTTCAAGCAGTCATTGCATGCAAGGGATATGCAACAAACTACTAAACATGACTAATATACATACCATTGCTAAGTGCCCAGAAATGAGGGGAGTATGTATAAAAAGTGCTGTAATTTTTATATGGTCAAACCAAAATGTATACAAACAACCTTGAATAAAATCTAGAGTATGCACTTTAATCACATGTGAATTGTTTGATTACAAATTTTATAACTATGGAGCACAGGGGCTAATAGAGGAAAAAGTGCCTTTGTCCCAAATGTTATGGTGGGTACTGTACGTTAAAGAAAATGAGAACAGATGAAACTCCACTCCTCACACCTGCTCTGCCACTCCACCTACCTTTAAACTCAGTTTTTTTGACCTGTATTAACCCATATTCCTGATTTCTTTTGCATAGAAAATAAACATTAATCTCTGCCTTGAATTTTCTCAGCTTCTGAGCCTCCACAGTTCTCTAAGGGAGAGAATTTCAAACATCTGCTCTACCCTGAATGAAGAATATTTTTTTCACCTCAGTCATAAATGGCCCATCTCTTATTTCAAGATTGTGATCCCTGGTTCCAATCATTGCTGCCTGGGGATGCATTCTCCCTATATTAAGCCACATAAGAATTGTTGTACTTTTAAATAGGTTTGCCTCTCTCTCCTAAACTCCAGAGAGTATAAGACCAATCTGCTTCACCTCTTGTTATAGAACAATCCTACCATTCCAGGAATCCATCAGGTGAAACTTCATTGCACTCTCTCTATTGCAAATATATTATTCTTTCTATAGGACAGTGGTTTTCAGACCTTTTCTTTCCACTCATATACCAACTTAAGTAACCTCTATATCACTGGTGCTCTGTGATTAGTAAGGGATTCTTTCAGCTGGTATGTGGGTGGGAAGGGAAGATTGAGAACCACTGCTCTAGACCCAATTTTTGCTGAAATATTTTGCTTGAGAAAAATTGACATTGGCCGATTTCCTTTGGAGTCATGAAACCATGCACATAACAAGTCAATTAGGTACGATTAAAACAGTGGTTTCCCAACTTTTTCTTTCCACCACTGTAGTGCAAATAAAAGCTCTCACAACTGGAGGGAGAACAAACGCTTTTATTAGCTTATAACTGAGGGTAGGGTCTCACAGTAATCTTCAGAAGGGTTCTAGGTTTAGGCATGAAACCGGGTTATATGTCAGCAGATGGGGGTGGAACTGGGAGGCAGAGCCAGCCATCAGCATGACATACCACTTTAAGTAATCCCTTACTAATTCACTATGGCATAGGGAATACTTAAAAGTGGAATGTGAGTGGAAAGAAAAAGTTTGAAAACCACTGCTATAGGGAAACCAGTCCTGCAACGACCTTGCAGTTTGATCTCACCAGCACCCTGTACACTTGCAGTTGGTCATCCTATTCTTATTCTTTTCTTTGGCTTGGCTTCGCGGACGAAGATTTATGGAGGGGGTAAATGTCCACGTCAGCTGCAGGCTCGTTTGTGGCTGACAAGTCCGATGCGGGACTTATTCTTATACTCAAAGAGAAAATAAGTACGTTCAATATGTTTTCCTTCATAATTGTATCCCCATATACAATTTCATACCTGTATTTAGTACAAGGATGAATTTATAGATAATTCTCTGAGTCAGATTTCACCCCGTTCTCCAATGTTTCCACTTGAGGGGATCAAAACCAGCAACAATAAATACTGAATAGTCACTAATAAATCCAATCTTCATCAGGTGAAACTAGAGAATAATTATAATGCAGAATGCACCACCACAAAAACGTGGATCAGATGACCAGCATTTTAGGAGAAGTTGAGTAAACAAAGGTGCCAAACAAATAGAAAGCAACAAAGAAGGTGGGTGTTCAGAGTGTATGAGGCATAATTACTGGCAAAAAAAGTTAGGTGAAATGGCATCAGGTGAAATTTCCATGCAGTGCATATGCTAAATGAATCATAGGAAGGAAGGAAGGAAAAAGACAAAGCCATCTTAGCAGATGAGGCAAATTGTGTGCAATCAATATCTTCTTTCTTTGGCTTGGCTTCGCGGACGAAGATTT